>NC_142937.1:1259102-1269102 GCF_046866305.1 Octopus bimaculoides | reverse complement strand
CTAAGTAGTAACACTCGTTGATGCACCTATAATCAGTGTAAGTGTTTTTATTAGAACAGTGACCTTCCCAAAATGCCACAAAATGATTCGAAAATCTTGTAAAACAGTTACAAAAGCCTTGAGTTAACCCTGAATCATCAGAGTTATAGATAGAAAGATTTTTTCTTTGTTTTTTTTATAGATTATATAATATCTCCTTTACTTGTTTCACTACCTTGAATTTTTAGCTGAATAAAATGATCCCAATACTTATATATATGTGTATATATATATTTCTTTAAGCCTGGTACTTATTCTATCAGTCTCTTTGCTGAACTGCTAAGTTACAGGTATGTAAACACACCAACATTGGTTATCAAGCACTGGTGGGGGGAAAAACACAGACACAATAGCACACACACATACATAATGGGCTTCTTTCAGTTTCTATCTACCAAATCCACTCACAAGGCTTTGGTCACCCCTGAGATTATAGTAAAAGACATTTGACAAAGGTGCCACACAGTAGGACTGAACCTGGAACCATGTAGTTGGGAAGTGAACTTCTTACCACACAACCATGTCTATACAATATTTAACCTTTCTGTCTTAACTTTAATAATTTCAGAGAAATTTGTCAGCTATTTCTAGCAAATTCAACAACTGTGTAGCAACTGCTTCATTTGCTTGTCTAATTTATTTATTTAAACTAAATGTGGATTTCAGACACAAAGGACATATAAAAGAGAATTATTAGTGAGTAACCAATTAATTTACAGTAGTGTTAAATCCATAAATGTTGTCTGCATTCAGTCGTAATTTAGTCCTCAACTGTTTCATTTAATTGAACTCTAATTATTCAGCTTAATTAACCTTTTCACTGTAACAGTTTCAATTAAATCAACTGGCTTACTTGCTTTGTTTCAAGTAGCTTAGTCACTATTATACAAATAGTTTAGTCACTATGGCGCAAGTGGCTTCATTGCTGTTGTACTGGGGAACCAATTGAAAGGTTACTGTTTCATAATACAGTGAAACAATTGGGGGTTTTATTTATGAATCCATAAAGAGGACCCATTGTCCTTCATGGCTTGATCTGCTTGTATGTTAGAAGGCATTACAGTGTAATATCAGTACTTGCTGCAAATGACAGCAGCTACTGTAGCAAAATTTAGCAATAATTCTTTAATATATACAGATATATATATATATATACATGTATGAATACACACACATTTATAAATTTGCGTGCATGTGTCTGAATACATCATCATTTAATGTGTGTTGTCCATGCTGGCATCAGCTGGGTGGTTTAAGCAAAGCTGGAAGGCTGCACCAGATGCCAGTCTGATTTGGCAAGGTTTTTATGGCTGGATGCCCTTCCTAATGCCAACATATACATGTGTGTGTGTGTGTGTGTGTGTGTGTGTGTGTGTGTGTGTGTGTGTGTGTTTGCTCATGTCTCTATTCATGTCTATTTTTACATCGTTGCTGCTTTCAAAAGAAAAGTGTCAGTGTTTATATTTCATACCTCAATGATTCAACAGACAGAGATATATAAACAAGAAATAGGGTCAATATGATTGATATGAAAAAAACAAAAAACTCCAGTGGGGTCACAGTCTCATTACTGAAACAGTTAAATATTAATCAAACAAAAATAATGCTTGTTATTTCAAAATTCCAGAAACGTTGACACAGCTAAGAATAGTGATTTTACAGGATTATCTACAACAAGAACAAGTGTTTTAAAACCAATTCTCTACTAAGGCCTTCCAGTCTCCATCACTGCCTCCCCTATTTTACTGTTTCATCTACAATGCCTCTCGCAGCTCCCTTTCCCTTATTTCTTTCATCTTCAGCCATACATTTCTCAGTCATTTTCTTCCACTACTTTTTTCTACATTCATTTCCATCAATCCTCTCACCTACTTACAGCCATTTTTTTTTTCTCTAGCACAGGACCCAACTATATCATCCCATTTCTCTTCACAACATTCAGCACTAGTTAGTTCTCTTTCCAACAACTTCTGAAATTCATTGTTTGTCTTTTCCTAACTCAATGATACTTCACTCATCCACTAAAGTGTTCTTATTTTACAAGATCAACTGAAAGACAAAATGAAACTTAAGATGTATCACATGAATACACAGATGATTATGTCACCATCTGTTCTGACAAATAGCAACCATCAAAATTTTTTTTTAAGTAAAAGAAAAATGAATTTACTATTTAAAAAAATATAATTTGATACAGTTAAGAATGGTGTTTTTACAAGATTAACTGAAAGACAAAATACAAAAAAAAATTCATGATTTAACACATGAATTGATAGATTGTAATATCACCATTTATTTTGGCAAATAGAAATCATTTAAAGTCTTTAAATGAAAAAGTGGAATTCACTAAAATTAGCTGGGGTTTTTTTTTTAAATACCATTTGAACAAAACATATCAGAGTTTTAGATGGAAATCATAGTAATTATGTTGTTTTCTGCACAGAAACACTCAATAGTAACCAAAGATATAAAAGAATATGCACTGCTGGACAACTTGCTAAGTATGTTGGTCTAGCTTAATAATTGATAGACAATGGATTAACAAAGATGTCTTGTGTCATTTGTTATGAGTTTAAATCCTGCTAACATCAATTTTTCCTTCCATCTTTCTATAGTCATTAAAATAAATTACTTGTCAAGTTCAGTGGTTGATTTATTCAACACCCTTTCCAAAAATTTCAGGCCTTGTACAAAAAGTAAAGAGCAATTAGGTAAATGAACTATTAGAATTATCAGGGTACCAGACAAAATGACTATGGTCTTTTCTTCTGACTAGATACAACCTGAGTTCAAGCCACACTGGAAACAACTTTGCCTTTTATCCTTCTGAGGTCAGCAAAATAAAGTACCGGTCAAGAACTGGGATCAATATCAACCATCATCTTCCTCTCAAAATCACTGATTCTGTATCGATATTAGAAACACTCATTATTATTATTACTAAGGCAGTTAGTTGGCAGAATTGTTAGCATACTGGATGGCATGCTTAGCAGTATTTTACCCATCACTACGTTCTGGGTTCAAATTCTGAGAGGTCGATTTTGCCTTTCATCCTTTTGGGGTTGATAAATTAAGTACCGGTCAAGTACTGGGTTCAATGTGATCGACTATCCTCTTCCCAAGAAATTCCAGGCCTTGTGCCTGTAATAAAAAAGATTATTAGTTTGACTTAGCTTTTCATCCTTTCAAAGGTAATAAAATAAGTACCAGTCAAGTACTGGAGTCGATGTAATCAACTTACCCACACACTTGAAAACTGCTAACCTTCTATAAAAATTTGAAATTATTATTATTATTATTATTATTATTATTATTATTATTGTTGTGGTTGTTGTTATTATTACCTTCGCCTTCGCTAAGGTGGAGGTATTGTTTTCAGTCGTGTTCGTTTGTTTGTCCATGGACATGATATCTCAAGAACTGCTGGATAGATCCAGATGAAATTTTCAGGGATGTTTGGCTTCGTGATTGGCACAAACTGATTAGATTTTGGGATCAATCCAGTACCGGACAAGGATTCTGGATTATATTTCTTGCTTTTTTACTTCATTTTTGAGAGCAGTTGGGTTCATTTTTAATGTCTTGTTCATGAGAGCAGTCAAGTTTATTTCAGATATTCTCATTTTAAAAATCATCTCCGGCTAATCGTTGAGAGGACATTGGTGTTGCGTTGGCAGAGATTTGCACTCTCTGAGTGCTCTTGTTATTATTATTATTATTATTATTATTATTATTATTATTATTATTATTATTACCGACACCTTAGCGAAGGTGGAGGTATTGTTTTCAATTGTGTTTATTTGTTTGTTTGTTTGTTTGTTTGTCTGTGGACAAGATATCTCAGAACTACTGGATGGATTAGAATGAAACTTTCAGGGATGTTTGGCCTCGTGACTGGCACGAACTGATTAGATATTGGGATCGATCCAGTACCGGACAAGGATTCTGGATTATTTTTCCTGTTTTTTTACTTAATTTTTGAGAGCAATCTGAGTACTTTTGTTGTTGTTGTTGTTGTTATTATTCTTGTTCAGCATTTGGTAGTTTCAGGCAAATTAACTCTGCCACCTACATTGAGGTCCTGGAAACAATTGTTAAGCCCTGGATAGACAGTGTATGCAATGGAAGGTCATATGTGTTTCAGTAAGACTCTGTACTATCACATATGGCTCTAGTAACACAGGAATAGATGGCATTCACATGATCACATAACCCCTAACATTTGGCCTCCTAATTCCCAAGATCTCAATCCATTGGACTATTTACATGTGGAGCATTGTTGAGAGAGAGGCAAATGAACATGCCCACACACCAAGGTTTCTTTGAAAGCTGCCATAGTGCGAGTAATGTCCAAAATGAACCAAGACCACTTGATTCGAGCATGTAGATGATTTAGATCACACATAGAAGCAGTTGTTGAAGCTGAAGGTGGCTCTCTTGAATAACATTATAGAGACGAAGGTTCATTTTTATCCTCATAGGATTTTGTGATAAATAAAGTTATTATCTGTTATTATATAGCTGGGGTTTTTTTTTTTAATATAAACATAAATTTGTCCTCAAATATCTTTTGTACCCTGTATATTCAGATTTGGCAAGGACTGGACAGCCAGAGATGATGTGGTTAACTATCTCATTGTGCTGGTTGCACATTCTGCATTTCGTGTTGGTGTCTGTTTTCATTATTTTGCTTTTATAGTTGTTCAAAATCAGACACTGATCTTGTACAATGAGAATCAGTCCTTCCATTTCAGCTTTTAGTCCAGAGTTTTTGAGCCCTTGCTGGTTTTTACTGGGGCTCAGTTCTTCTCTATCAAGCTTTGTAGGGAATTGGCCATGGAGTGATTTTTCTCTCCATTTCTTCTTCAATACGTTTTGTAAATTTGTTGTCATGTTGTTTTTGTCTCTTTGACCATTTCTGTTATGTTGTCATCTGAGGTCAGTGTAGCAGTTTGTTTCTGTTTTGTATTTTGTCACGTCCGTGTGTATAGAGAAAAGCATTTTCTTTTTCTCATGTTGCTTTATTATTGTTACGAACGCCCGCACGCGAAGCACCTCCTTAACACCGAAGGGGGGACCCGCGCACGCGCGAATGTTCAACACTCAGTGAGCTAGCAAATTCGTCTGTCGGTCACCTGACCGCGATAATAAAGCCCCGGCTGGAGCACGTAACGAAGAACAACACAGGCAAATAGGACAGGGAGGAAGAAACAACACAAAGACCATGCGTTGGGTAACCTTTTCTTTTTACATACATAACATCACAGAATATATTTAAAACATTAGAATAGAGCATTACATAATAACAATTCCAATACATGGCATGACAGTTCAATAACGTTGACAAAGTTTCCAAACAATTACAAGCTTTTCAATCATTTTTACATCGCAAAGTTCATGTCTCAAGTTTCATTTGACAACAAAGTTCTTCTGCTTCTTTCTTTTGTATTTCTTTTCTTTTCCTTTCTTTTAGAAGCATTTAACAACACAGTTAACAACTCAGAGTTCTTTTTCTCTAAAATAATATAAAAGCATTTACCCCAACAAAGTTTGTTTCCTTCAGGTCTGCTACTTCCACTGACCAAGGCAGTCTGCCACTACAATTCCGTCTCTCTGGGACTCTATGCGTTTCTGCTGACCATAACTTTCTCTGTCAGACTTATAATTCTTCTTTCTTCATCTCTGTACAACTGCTTCATCTCCCTGTCCCTCTCTCTCTGGGACTCTATGTGTTTCTGCTGACCATAGCTTTCTCTGTCAGACTTATAATTCTTCTTTCTTCATCTCTGTACAACTGCTTCATCTCCCTGTCCCTCTCTCTCTGGGACTCTATGTGTTTCTGCTGACCATAACTTTCTCTGTCAGACTTATAATTCTTCTTTCTTCATCTCTGTACAACTGCTTCATCTCTCTGTCCTTCTCTCTCTCTCTGGGACTCTATGCGTTTCTGCTGACCATAACTTTCTCTGTCAGACTTATAATTCTTCTTTCTTCATCTCTGTACAACTGCTTCATCTCCCTGTCCCTCTCTCTCTGGGACTCTATGCATTTCTGCTGACCATAACTTTCTCTGTCAGACTTATAATTTTTCTTTCTTCATCTCTGTACAACTGCTTCATCTCCCTGTCCCTCTCTCTCTGGGACTCTATGTGTTTCTGCTGACCATAACTTTCTCTGTCAGACTTATAATTCTTCTTTCTTCATCTCTGTACAACTGTTTCATCTCTCTGTCCCTCTCTCTCTCTCTCTGGGACTCTATGTGTTTCTGCTGACCATAACTTTCTCTGTCAGACTTATAATTCTTCTTTCTTCATCTCTGTACAACTGCTTCATCTCCCTGTCCCTCTCTCTCTGGGACTCTATGTGTTTCTGCTGACCATAACTTTCTCTGTCAGACTTATAATTCTTCTTTCTTCATCTCTGTACAACTGCTTCATCTCTCTGTCCCTCTCTCTCTCTCTCTGGGACTCTATGTGTTTCTGCTGACCATAACTTTCTCTGTCAGACTTATAATTCTTCTTTCTTCATCTCTGTACAACTGCTTCATCTCCATGGGCAAACTGCTGTCCCCCAACTGCTTCAGACGACTGCTACAACCCAACTGGACACAACTGATCCTGCCAAAATTCTCTGCTAACTGCTTTTGCCGCCAATTCTCCTTCTCCTATTCATCCCAAATACCATAGCTCATTGTGCTACTTTACCCCCTGCCAAGATGGGTCGGTCGGTACATTCCTATCCTGCTGTTTTTGAACTTTCGCTGACCGGAAAGGGGCAGCTACGCTAAAAATAGCTGTGGTTGCCAACAAGACAAAGGAAATACCATTCTCCCCAACTGACCAGAGTATGGGTTCAAAACCCAGCCCGGGAGATAGGGATATAATGCCAACTGTATTTTCGGTCGTCGCATCATTATCATATGTTTTTCTTGTTTCTACAATTTTGTTTCCATTTCTTGCCAAGCATCTTCTCAACACCTAAGCCAAAGTAATTCACTGTATATATTGATAAGCTACTGAAATAAACACACCAGATTGTTCATTTACAAAATCAAATAAAGATATGTAAAAGAGAAAAAAATGATCTACATGGAAGACATGGAGAAAATGATCTACATGGAGAACATTCTTGTTCTCACAGAAACAATGTTTTTCTCGATATGTGTGACGTAACAGTTAAAACAATTTTTTGCACTTTTTGCAGGGATGGTAAGCCAGGAATCATTCCCAAATAATTTTCAGTTTCTTTTTGATCATTCCTGGTATTGTAACTGCCATGAGATGCCATATTTTGTTCACTTTTGATGAGCAAATCTTTATATTTTCTGAGCTTATCAAATTCTTTTGCTGCAATATTATGGACAATCGTATCAATCGATAAACAGACTTTGTAACTTTCGTCTTTTATAACAATATCTGGTTTATTGATGGTTCTGTCTGTTTGTCCCAAAGAATCATTACATCTTCTTCCTCAGATACAGCCTCAGTGTGGGTGCTTATAAAACTTGGCATCAGATTCGATTTTATAATGCCAGCAATATGAACCAGTCTAGATATTGGCCAGTTCCGTCATGCATTGGTTTATACTGTACAGGTGTTAAAACTTTGCATCCAGAGATTAAATAGTCCACTGTTTCAATCTCATCATTGCAGAATCAGCACTTTAGATCTCCTCCATTTTTCATCACATTGGTTTGGTAGATTCAAATCGATAAACTTTGATCTTAAGCAGCAATGATGAAGCCTTCACTCTCTGCCTTTAACCCTGAGCTCTGTAACCACTGATGGATGTGCTTCTGGTCAACATCAGCCTGTTTGTTGCACATGTTTACTATGCAGAGATTTCTACTCTCACCTACCAGATGAAATCCATGCACTTTTTCTTTGCCTATTAATTTTACTTTCTTTGCAACAACACTTACCACACTTCCTTCAGACAGTTCAACCTGGGTATCATTCATGAAATCAATAGCAAATTTTTTGCTCTCTTTCAAGATAGAACAAAACTTCTTACACCTCTCAAGATTTTCGATTAATTTTAGCATTCCATCGTAAGGTGTTTCAAGATATTTGGTCAGTCCAATTAGGGTGGTTTTGTAAGAAAGTTCAAACTGGATCAAGCCTCAACCTCTTTGATCTCTTGGAAGGTAAAGAAGATCCACATCTACCTTTGGGCAATGCATTTTATTACAAGTCAGCAGCTTACAAATTCTTCTGTTAATTTTCTTTATTTCACTCTTCCAGTTCAACACATTGAAGAAGATATAAGTAACAACTGGAACTGCTATGGAATTTATGACTTTTCTTCAGGGTATGATATGTGCATTTAATTCAGATTTCAGAACTGCTTATATTCTCCTATAACATTTCTTCTTCTTTTTCTCCTTCTTCTCTGCATTTTCCTCCTCTTCCCTCCCCTCCTCCTCCTTCTTCTTCTCCTCATCTTCCTCCTCCTCCTCCTTCTTCTTCTTTTTCGCAGTCATCGTCATTGTTGTCATGGTCGTCGTCGTCCTCCTCCTTTTCTCTCTTCCATTGCTCCCACCTCTACTTTGTTCTCACTCAATCACTCTGTCTCTCCCATCATACTCAAGCTTCTTTCACCCTCCCACCCTGGTTCTTTTCCTGTAATTACCTTCTCTTCTCGTCATCCTCTTGATTGTGTTGCTTTGAATGTGCAGAGACAACCTAGATTACCAAGAGCTCTTGTGGATGTCTTGTGGAGATACAAGGCATTCTAATTAGTGCTGCTGAGGTGGACCTGATAGTAAACACCCAGTAGACTCTTTAAAGTGGTTAGCAAATAATGAGAGCCAATGCAGAGTTAGGAGGATCGTTTAGTCTTGCTAAAGACATGATAAACTTTAAATTTCATGTTAACATTATCAAGATTACACTCATCATGTACATGTGTTGCTAAATGCTTTTAGACTGTGGTATTTCATCCAGGGAAGGTCCCTTTAAGGATGTAGAGCAGAGGTTCTTAGCCAGGGTCCATATAAGATTTTGTGGGGTCCATGCTAGCAATTTAGGGATCTACAGTAGTATTTTAAGGGCCCATGACAAGTTTTGATTTAAATGGATGTCTTGCAAAGAAACTACCAGGTTTCTTTCTCTAACATTTTACATACTCTTTTACTCTTTTACTTGTTTCAGTCATTTGACTGCGGCCATGCTGGAGCACCACCTTTAGTCGAAGAAATCGACCCCCAGGACTTATTCTTTGTAAGCCTAGTACTTATTCTATCAGTCTCTTTTGCCAAACTTCTATGTGACGAGGACGTAAACACACCATCATCGGTTGTCAAGCGATGTTGGGGGACAAACACAGACACACAAACATATACATACACATACATATATACATATAAATATATACGATGGGCTTCTTTCAGTTTCCGTCTACTAAATCCACTCACAAGGCTTTGGTCGGCCTGAAGCTATAGTAGAAGACACTTGCCCAAGGTGCCACACAGTGGGACTGAACCCAGAACCATGTGGCTGGTAAGCAAGCTACTTACCACACAGCCAATTCTGCACCTATGTTCAACTTATACAAGGCATTGGGAGATGTTGCAATTTGCTGTACTTGATAAGACACACCAAGCTAAGTAAACTCGCTGTTTTCCACACATACAAGATTGTCCTTTCAGGAGCCAGTGCCACTTAAAAAGCACCCATACAGGTACTGCATTAACATACCTGTGCCTGTGCTGCATAAATGCACCCGTGCCGGCAGCACATAAGAAGCAACCAGCACACTCTGTTAAGTGGTTGGCATTAGGAAGGGCATCCAGTCATAGACCCCATACCACAACGGACAGTTGGAGTCTGGACAGCTCCTTGCTAGCTGGCTCCGTGTCAACCTGTCCAACCCATGCCCGCATGAAAAGCAAGCATTAAACGCTGATAATGAAGATGGTGATGCAAGTGCATGAGAAAATAACAAAATAAGAATTTTGGAA
>NC_142937.1:1159102-1254102 GCF_046866305.1 Octopus bimaculoides | reverse complement strand
ACAGGAAGTAATTCCTCCTCCTCAACAGAACTTTCAGCGCAGTAATTCCTCCCACCTTGGAACTTTCCAGGGAGCAATTTGCCACCCCAATCCTCGGAACTCTCCATGAAGTAATTCGCAGCCCTCCTCGGAATTTCCAGGATGTAATAGCCCCCTCCTCGGAACTTTCCATGAAGTAATTCGCAGCCCTCCTCGGAATTTCCAGGCATCAGTTCAACCTCGGAACTTTCCAGGAAGTCGTTGGAATTTTCCAGGAGGTCCCATCCTCGGAAGGGAAGGAAGGAATGTTCAACATTCCAGAGAGGGGGATTTGAGGGGGGAAGGAGAGGAAGAAAAGTTCAACATTCCAGAGAGGGGGATTTGAGGGAGGAAGGGGAGGAAGAAAAGTTCAATATTCCAGAGAGGGGGATTTGAGGGGGAAAGGGAGGTAGGAATGTTCAACATTGCAGGGAGGGGGATTTGAGGGGGGAAGGGGAGGAAGGAGAGGAAGGGGAGTTCATCATTCTGGAGAGGATGATTTGAGGGGGAAGGGGAGGAAGGGGAGGAAGGGAAGTTCAACATTCCAGAGAAGGGGATTTGAAGGGGGAAGGGGAGGAAGGAATATTTAACATTCCAGAGAGGGGGATTTGAGGGGGAAGGGGAGCAAGGAATGTTCAACATTCCAGATAGAATGCCTTGCAGTATTTTTGTTCTGACTAGCTGTGTTCTAAGTTCAAATCTCACAAAAGTCAAATTTACCTTTCATAATCAATAAAAAAAAGTACCAGTCCAGGTTTTGTGGAACTGTTTGTTAGAGGGTCAGGTCAGACACTTTTTAGTATTAGTTTTGGCTTTTTGCATTTCTGAGAGCAATGCCTGCAACAACCTTCATGCTTAGCTAT
The DNA here is from genome assembly GCF_046866305.1 of Octopus bimaculoides. Taxonomy (NCBI): domain Eukaryota; kingdom Metazoa; phylum Mollusca; class Cephalopoda; order Octopoda; family Octopodidae; genus Octopus; species Octopus bimaculoides. The sequence continues at coordinate 1,253,221 of NC_142937.1, read as the reverse complement.
GTTGACCAAAAGTTGAAAGCCTTTCCATTGGATAGCATCAGTGGCATAGAGAAAAAGTAAAAGGTAATGGTTACTTTCTTGAGTCATCCCAACTCTCATAAGGGCCAGTTTCCTGGTTTCCATGGTGTATATATTCCTCACCTGGACGGGATGCCAGTCCATCACAGGATTATTCATGTTTGCCAGCTGAGTGAATTGGAGTAATGTGAAATGAAGTGGTTTGCTCAAAAACACAATGCATCACTTGGTCCAGGAATTGAAACCATAATCTTATGATCATGAGTTCAACACCTTAACTACTAAGCTATGTGCCTCCATGAGTGGCATAGACAGGGAAGACTTGAATATGTAGCTAACTACCAGTCTTCCAAAATACAAATTTTTCCCACTTCAGTGCATGTATGTACAGATGCACTATCAACCTTACCCAATAGAAGCCCTATTCTCTCTAAGCATGGTCAATATTGATAAATAGATGCCCTATTCCCTCTTAGCTGAGCACACATAAGGTTAGTCGTTTTGTATGTCTGTGAGGTATGCATGTACTTTTGTCACAGAAAACAGAACTACACACAACATATTGTGATATAATAATGTTGCACAGATTCACTATTAGATGTTAAAACAGAGCAGAAGCCTTGGTGTAGTTTAATACTCGACTGTAATCAACAACGCCAACTACAACAACGTAGAATTGACAACTATTTTGTTGATTCGTAAAGCTATGCTTGATTTTTCAAATAAGGAAAGATAACTTTAATAACCCAACATCCTATCTATGTGAGACACGAGAAGATTTATTCCACATCTACAGTAAAAGTATTGAAACCAGAAAGAGGAGAGATAACCCTGTTATTCAGAAAAATTATTAGCTTAGCTTTTACAGATAAGGAAGTTCTTATTTCCCAAAGTTTGCAACACACATAGCAATAACTCTATAGTATATCACTTGATAAATGAGTTAATTAAACTTAGATAATGAAATTACAAGAGAGAGAGGGAGAGAGAGAGAGAGCAGGAGGAGGAGGAGGAAAGAGAGAGAGAGAGAGAGATGTGTGTGTGTGGAGAGTACACAGCTCTGACAACAGGATTATTTTGCTTTCAACTTAGTTGAGTATCATCAGCATTTAAGCAGTCAAAGTTATAAAGATTTAACAAGAACCTCAAACCATCACAGAACTAAAGAGATAATTACAATTCTATAGGAAAATATCACCCAAAAACCTTTATCTATAGAATTCCATTGATTAAATTCCAATATTTTTTCAAGTAAAGTCTTCTCACGTTTCAAAGACCATGCAAAAGACATAATCATGCTTCTCAATTTCATGAAACATTAGTGATGCAAGTAATGAGAAATAGCCATAGGTGGTGGAAATCAAAATAGAATCTTTTGATTTAGTGTGTCGAAATTTCTAGCCAGCTTGCTTTAAATTATATGTCACATACCAATTTCTTTTTCTCTTTGATTTTTAACAAATTTGAATTCGGTGCTACGTATAATGTCGATGTATAAAATTGTACAGAAAATATCTTAATATTCTCATACATTTTCTCGCTTACATTTTCATATCATCTTCCTAAATATGTAAAAAAAAAAATTAAAAAACTGACGCTCCATCGGTTACAATAACAAGAGTTCCAGTTAATGCGATCAACAGAACAGCTCTTGCCTGTGAAATTAATGTGCAAGTGGCTGAGTACTTCACAGAGACTCATACCCTTAACAGTTCTCAAGGAAATTCAGCATGATACACAATGTGACATGGCTGGCCCTCTGAATTATTGGTACTACACATTTCTGTGTGGCTTAGTGCTTAGGGTATTCAGTTGGCAATCATAAGGTTATGAGTTCGATTCCCAGTGGCATGTTGTGTCCTTGATCAAGACACTTTATTTCATTTTTCTCTAGTCCACTCACTGGCAAAAAATGACTAGTATAACTAAGTATGTGGGCAGAACATAGCTGAATGATTAAGGCATTTGCTTTGCAAGCACAAGGTCTTTGTTTCAATCCCAGCATATTACATCTGACACAAGTGTCTATTCTTCTCTACTCTAGGCACAAGGCCAAAAGGATGAAAGGCAAAGTTGACCTCGGTAGAATTTGAACTCAGAATGTAAAGACAGACAAAATACCACTAAGCATTTCACCAGGCATGCTAACGTTTCTTATTTCTTTATTGCCCACAAGGGGCTAAACACAGAAGGGACAAACAAGGACAGACAAAAGGATTAAGTCGATCGTATCGACCCCAGTGTGTAACTGGTGCTTATTTAATCGACTCCGAAAGGATGAAAGGCTAAGTCGACCCCGTGCTAACGTTTCTGCCAGCTTGCTGCCTTGATACAAGCGTCAATTACCATTGCCTCAGATCAAGCCAAGTTTTATGAGTGAAACTGGATTGACAGAAAATGTGAAATGCCCATTGGACTGATTATATCTGTGATTCAGAGGTACAGCCCTCTCGTTTACTGTGTCACGTTGATTCTACCTGATGAAGGTTATGGCCGTAAGGTTCTGAGTTCAACTGCTGGTGACACATTGTGTCTTTGAGAAAACCACTTTATTTCATGTTGCTCCAGCCTACTCAGTGGGCAAAAATGAGTTGTACCTGTATTACAAAGAACCAGTCTTGTCTGTTTTTATGTCATGCTGAATCTGAGAATTACGTTAAGGGTATTCATGTCTGTGGAGTGCTTAGCCATTTGCACATTAATTTCATGAGCAAGCTATTTTGTTGATCCGATCAACTGGAACACTTGGTACCATAACTGAAGAATACCAGTGTGTGTGTGTGTGTGTGTGTGTGTGTGAAGGTACATGGCTTAGTGGATAGGATGTTCGGCTCACGATTGTAAGGGCAGGAATATGATTCTTGGTGGCGCATTGTGTCCTTGAGCAAGACTTTATCTCACATTGCGCCAGCCCACACAGTGGGCAAAAATGAGTTGTACCTGTAATTCAAGGGGCCAGCCTTATCACATTCTGTGTCATGCTGAATTACCCTGAGAACTATGTTAAGAGTATGCCCATCAGTGGGTTGCTTGCCCACTTGCACTTTCCTTTCATGAGCAGGTTGTTCCATTGACCAGACCAACTGGAATACTCGTTGTCATAACTGATGTAGTTCCATTTTAACCTGAAGATTATGGTAACAGTACACATGTCAGTAGAATCTTCAGTCACTTACTTGCTAATTCAATGGACAAGTAATCCAGTTGATCAAACAACTAACTCCTCGTGGCTAAATCTGTCAGTTTTGAGATGAATATACTTTCTAAACATATGAAATCTTTAAATGTTCCTAAATCAAAAAAGATAAAATTCTTTAGTACTTCAACAACTTTCTCAGATAAACATTGTTTAAAGTAAACTTAATGAAGAAGTTGTTATGTTATCATTAATATAATAGGTTAAAACTTTGCTACAATAAACTGAGAGGTTAAAAAAGCTAATTATGATCATAACAAGATCTTTCTTTTTTTTTTTACATAGAAGTTTTGATAAAAAATAAAAAAAGAGACAAAGAAAAATACTTATGTATACAGACTGTTAGTTTTGTATATTTCTTACATTACAAATTTCTTATCATTTCTGGGTTACACTTGGAAAATTTACTCTGAATTCATTTTTTATATTTATATGTTTTTGTTTTTTTTTGGTGGGGGGGGGGGGCTTTTTTCCTCAGATATATTACCATTATTAGTAAGCTGAAGTGAGTATTATATCATAGATAAGCTTTCGTCAAAAACAGTGTGAAGCACAAGTTCGAGTCCTGAGCAAACTGTCTTATTGATCTTACTTACTCTTCTGATGATCTGAGAAGAAACATCAACGTCAGAATTCTATTTTCTTAGCAATACCTTGTTGTTGTTTAGCTCAAGTTCAGCCCTAATTAAGCAAACTTATGATCAACGGTATTCCAGCAGTGACTATATAAAGTTATATATATATATCTCAAAAAGCATAGTCCAGTGTCTCCTTCTTTTGTTTAAGACAGTATGGTTTGAAGTGGAACGGATTTAGCTGCTATTTTTAGCAAGTTGTTTGATGTCATAGAGGCTTTCTTAATCTTTGATCTGGAAAAGTCAAGCAGATGGTTCTGTTTGCTATGGTACTATTTAGATAGACATTGTTTAACCCATAAGTCTAATGAATTTAGTTTCAAGCATATATACACACATATATACACATATATACACATATATATACACATATATACACATATATACACACATATGCAGTTAAGGAATCCATTTTAGAGTTGCACAATTTCAGGTTTAAACCTATTGCAAGTATTTTCTCCCATAGCCTCAGGCAGGACCAGATTTAAACCACGGCGACTCGTACACATCAATATCCATTCTTAGACACCAGAAAGATCAGAAATTGGCTATTTTGCAAATAAAGTGGGTAATGATAATTAGGAATAACTACAAAAAAGACAATTTAGTTTTCTTTCTGTACACCTTCAGTTCAAATACTTTTGGTGAACTTCGCTTTTTATCCATCAAGAGTTGAGGTCCCAGTCAGCCTTGGCCAAGCAGAATATGATCATAGAGCATTCCAACCATGACCATCACATCTTTGTAGGAATACCATTTTTATTTAGGGCAGTAAGATGTGAGACAAAGTTAATTAATTATTTGCTTGCTTGCTTGCTTAATTAGTTAAATAATTAGTTGTTTGCTTGTTTAATTAACAAGTTAATTAGTTAATTGCTAGCTTAATTAATTAGCTCATTAATTAGTTGCTTGCGTTCTTAATTAGTTCATTAATTAGTTGCTTGCTTGCTTTTTGATTAATTAGTTAATTAAATAATTGCTTGCTTACTTAATTAGTTCATTAACTAGTTGCTTGCTGTCTTAATTAATTAGTTCATTAATTAGTTGTTTGCTTGTATAATTAGTTAGTTAATTACTAGTTGCTTGCTTGCTTAATGAGTTAATTACTTGCTTAATTAGTTAATTAATTAGTTGCTTGCTTAGTTAATTAGTTTGTTGTTTGCTTAATTAATTAGTTGCTTCTTTGCTTTATTAATTAGTTAATTATTTGCTTGCTTAATTTATTAATTAATTTGCTGCTTGCTTAATCGATAAGTTAATTGATTAGTGCTTTCTGTCTACCTCTTTTTCTGTCTTTTCTCTCTTATTCTTCACCTTACCCTTTTTTCTCCTTTTCTTTCTCCCTCTTTTCCCTTCAACTAATCATGTGAAAGTGTTACAGATGGGCTAAGTAACGGAGAAACAAGCAGAATTATTATTAGATTGCTGTTGTCTGGTAACTTAGGTAAGGCCCAATCAAGCAACCTATGATCAAATGTACTCTATATGTGACCATCAGGACCAGATTTAAACCATGGGGGGGCCGGGGCACTTTAAATTTGGTGGGCTCCCCCATACACAAGAATTAAAATCTTGGAAAATTAGCAAATTTAAATCTCAAAACCCATTTATTGCAAGTACTTGTATTTGATGAGTTAGCAGAGAAAGTTTAAATAAACAACTGAAAATGTTGCTTTACAAATTCAAATTTTTTTTTCTCACCCATCCACTTGCAGTGTTTGGCTTTTCCTTCATTGTGAAAAATACAATGAAGGAGGGAAGAGGGGGTAGGATTTATTTTTTTCTTTAATGTGAGATACAAATGTTTCAGAATTGTAGAATACAATAAAATGAGAGAAAATTACAAAAAAGAATAATATATCATTTCAGTGGTTGTTGTTCTAATAATCCATTAAATCTGTTTATGGGGAGACAGATATTGAACAGCATCAATATGCCGGAGTGACAAAGACACAAGGAGGATATCAGGTGCTCATGGGATGTGCTAAAAATAACAGCTTAATAGCTGGGTTTTTTGTTGTTTTTTTTTTCTTTTGTTTTTCCATAGTCATATGAATTTTTGTGTGTTGAATGCAAATTCACAAAAATTTTCTGAAAGTTCCAAAAATTAAAAAAAAAAGTTATGAGGATTCCACCTGGATCTCTCCCTGATACATTTATGCACCATGCAGTTAAAGAGGAGATTATTGAAATTAGGTTTTACCCATTTCATCCCAGTTTAGACATCAATTGATAGAGACAGCAATTAACAATGATGTTCTCTACCACCTTGTCTCTCTCTCTCTCTCTCTCCCTCTCTCTCTATCTCTCTCTCTCTTTGCTCAAGAATAGCTCCAGTTGAGTCAGATCCATTCAAATTTGGTGAAAGCAATGTTGTAGCCCTGAGTATCAGTAGACCTTTCAACCATGTCTGACATGCAAATCTCTCATCAAAACCTCTTGCCCTTCAGGTTCCATTCAGCTTGCATCTTTTAAATCAATAGCTTTCTATGAAATCATACCATTAGTACAAATGTTGATGGAAATTTTCTTTATCCACTCTCAATTAAATCTCATATGTCTGAAGGATTTTCTCTGCTAAAGGAGGTTGAACAACTTGACAGTTTTGGCTTGGTTTCTACAGCTGTTTCAGCTTGGTTTCTACAGCTTGATGTCCTGCCTAACACAAATCACTTTATAGAATGTACTGGGTGCTTTTTATGTGGCACCATCACTAGTTCTTGTTACATGGTAGCTTGGTTTTAGGGTCTCAATTCTGTTGTGGTGGACGGGTCTTCTTGAGTATAGCAACGCACCACATATCTCGCTCCTCTGTCAGCTCCTTCATAAAGTTCAGCATTTTGAGATCAGCCTTCAGTACTTCATCTCATGTCTTCCTAAGTTTTCTTCTTCTACTAAGCTCCTCCACTTAATCTGATCAGCATTGTCATTGAAGTAAACTGTAAATAGATTCACGTCGGTTTCAGTGAAGAATAGTATTATTTGATCAACTGAACTCCCCTAGTGAATAAGCCAATAAATGGCTGAATATTCTGCAGATATGGATTCATAGGTGGAATCAGCATGACACACTGAGGCAAAGTGACAAGAATAGTTGTTCAGAGTACAGGTAGAATTCCTCCAGCAGCAATCTATACTATTTCTGTCATCCCAATTTCACTAACAAAGCTCAGATCAACCCAAGGCTTTGATGAAAGATGTTAGTCCAAGATTCCATGCAGCTGGATCGAACCAGGAACCACATGATTATAAAGCAAATTTGAGACCCATTCAGCCTTCCCACATCCTCAAGCTGTGGAAGTTCTAAACAAGATAATGACCTTTTACTTGTAAGAGAGGTCTTCTTTTTTTGTCCAATTATACAATTATTCACTGTTTTAACAATAAATACTTTAATAGGACTGAACTTCTTGATATAGTAAATATTTGCTTTGTAATTAATATAAGTATTAATCACTCTTATTAAAATAGACGTCAATTAGAAATTTATAGATTTATTACATAATATTTTATGACACACAACAGACTTGTTGCACACAATGTCAAATAAGCAATATTTTTTCATCTTAATCAAATGAATTTTCCAACATAAATCAAATCATTAACTAAATTTATTAAGATTGGTTTCAAATTCATGTACAAGAGGGAGGGGGTAAGACGATTACACCCCCGGCCCTAGTATTCAACTGGTACAATTATGGGGAGAGGGGATAAGTTGATTAAACCGACCCCTCAGTGCTCAGCTGGTACTTATTCTATCAACCCTGGAAGGATGAAAAGCAAAGTCAACCTCAACAGAATTTGAATTCAGAACATAGAGTTTCTGCTAATGATTCTGCCGCCTCACCACCTCACTAAGTTCATCAAGACTGAAAAGAATATTAGTTATGTTTCATCATGAGTGATACTTTGATTTTTCTCTCATAATTAATATTAAAGAAACAATAGCCTTATATAATCATACTAACGACTAAAACATAAAGATGACCTTAATCTTCATCACATATAAATCACATGCTTTAGATTTTAATTAAGTAATTACTCATTGGTTAATTAGTAATTTGATTAATGATTTCCTTCCAAGCCATATGGTTTGAGGTCCAGTTCATTGCATGGTGTCTTGCGTAAGTGTCTTCCACTTTAGCCTTAGGCTGACAAAAGCCTTCTGGGTGGATCTGGTAGCTGGAAACCAAAGGAAGCCTTTTGTATGTATACACACACACACACACACACTCATCATACACATAGATAGACAGACAGACAGACAGACAGACAGATAGCTAGATAGATAGATAGACAGACAGATAGACATAAGCTCCAAGGATCAAAGTGTAGGAAGAAAGTGAGCTTCAAGCAATCTTTCAGGAACAATAGTGGTTTATTGAGGGGGAAGGTTGTGAATTTTTCCAGTGGCTGTGTGGTAAGAAGCTTGCTTCTCAGGCACATGGTTCCAAGTTCATATGTACATATGTATATTTGTGTGTGTGTGTGTCTTTGTCCCCCACCATCACTTGACAGCTGATGTTGGTGTGTTTACGTGTGTAACAAGTCTGTTGTGTGTCATAAAATATTATATGATAAATCTATAAATTTCAGCAAATGAGACTGATAGAATAAGTTCTAGGCTTACAAAGAATAAGTCCTCGGGTTGATTTGTTTGACTAAAGGCGGTGCTACAGCATGGCTGCAGTCAAATTACTGAAACAAGTAATAAAAGAATATTGAAGTACAATAAGCTAAAAAAAAATTATTTTATATTTCACAGTTGGCAACCAGAGTTGCTAGGTATGCAAATAAAAATCCAAGAGTCAAGGAATGGGGCAGATAAAATCCAGGCTACGTATGTTCCATAATGAGCAGATTCTCAGATCAGGTAAATATCCAAGCGAGAGGATACCGCACTCTACTCTTCAGGCCAGGGGTAGCTTGATTAAATGAAGTTTACTTTGTTGTTAGGAGACCCATGTTAACACATAGAGGACACATACACACACACACACACATATACATACACATATATGTGTGGATGCATCTTCTTTTTCAGGAGTTCAATCCCAATGATTCCTCAAAGAGAAAGTGAGCTTTATTCAAAATAATATTCTTGTACTTGAATGTCACTGAGGTACCAAAAATAAGGAACGTCTTTTTGCAACATTTTTGATTGGTTATTGATTTGCATTATTTAAAAATTATTTTTTAAAAATATAGTTCCTTAAAGATAGTGGATTCTTTGGTCGAGATAACGTTAAGTTGATGTTCTTGGGGCAGAGAACAAAAGGGGATAGAAGGGAAGAGAATGGTGTGAAGAATGGTAAGAATTAACAGAGGAAGGGGGAGGGGAGGAGGAGGAGGAGGAGGAGGAGAGAAAGAAGTTGAGATGGAAAGGAAGGAAGAAAGAAAGAATTACAAAATGAAACAGTAAGGAAGGAAGGAAGGAAGGAAGGAATTAATAAATGAAAAGAAACAGAAAGACTAGATTATGGTAAAAAATAAGTTAAATGAAATAAAAAAGAAAAACGTTGGAAAAAGGAAAGGAGGAATGAAAAAGAAAGAAAGAAATGGAAGGGAGGAGGAGGAAGAAATGTAAGAAGGAAAGAATGAGAGAAAGAAAAGGAAATAGTAAGGAAGGAAGAAAGATAGGATGAAAGAATGAAAGGAAGAAGGAAAGAAAGAAGGAAGGAAGAAAGATAGGATGAAAGAATGAAAGGAAGAATGAAATGAATAAATAAAAAGAACTAGAAAGACGGAAAAAAATGGAAAAAGCTGAAAAATAGGAAAGAGAAAAAAGCAAGGAAAGAAGGAAGGAAGAAAGAAAGAATGAAAAAAAGAAGAAAGAAAGGAAAAAGAAAAAGAAAGAAGGAATGAAGAAGAAAAAGGAAGACAGATAGGAAAAAAGAAAGAAAGAGTGAAATGAGGAAAAGAAGAAAAAGAAAAAGAAAGAAGGAATGAAGAAGAAAAAGGAAGACAGATAGGAAAAAAGAAAGAAAGAGTGAAATGAGGAAAAGAAGAAAGAGAAAAAGAAAGAAGGAATGAAGAAGAAAAAGGAAGACAGATAGGAAAAAAGAAAGAAAGAGTGAAATGAGGAAAAGAAGAAAAAGTACACAAACACACAAAGGAGAGAAAGAAATTAAGAAGAAGATGGAAAAATAGAAGGAAAAATATAAATAACAAGGAAGAAAATAAATAAATAAATAAATAATAGCAGACAGAAAGAAAGAAAGAATTTTTTAAAAATTAAGAAAAAGAATGATTGGAAGAAACAAAACAGTGAAAGAAAAGAAAGAGCATATAAGGAAACAAAAGCCTCTAGCACTGGAAGACACATCAACATAAAACAACAATAACAACAACAGTGGCTACGACAACAACAACAACAACAATAACAGCGAAGCAACATCAACAACAACAACAATGTAACAATCTATATTCAATAAAGGATATTTTGTGTTGGGTTCAACATGAGAAATATTATCTATTTAATGGAGTGGAGAGTATCAGAAGTTAGAGATAGTATTGTTTTCTCGTTTAAGATAAACGAGACAAAAAAAAAAAAGAGAAAAAGAAAAGAGAAAAGAAAAAAAGGGTAAGAAGAACTATACTTAAAAGTGAATCTTTAATATTCTAATTTCAGAAAGCAATAGAAAAATTGATCTCTTGTGATGGTAAGAATTGAAAAGAAAAAAAAAAAAGTTTCCCCTTCCTCTTCTTTTCTTCAAAATATTGGACAAAGTATATCATATCTTTAAATGGAAAGCAGACAGATGGATAAAATTGTTTAGTACTTAATCTGTAAAATTAAGTAAGACCTCTAATGTAGATGTCTGTTCATTGATAGCCTTTATTATGTTCTGCTTCTTCTGGTGTCAGACACTGGACTGCAGTCACATTGGGGTTATTACATTTTTTAAGATAAAAGTATGGTTGGCTATTACTTACATTAAAATGTTTTAAATTTAACTCAGGAATTGTAGTAACCTCAAGCAAGTTCACATGAGGTTCTCATGGGAAAGTGATATTTCATTAGTTTTGTTTGTCAATCAGAAACCAGTAATGATGAGGGTGATTTAGTCATCTTTAAGGATGATTGATAACTTGCATGGTGACTTTGCTTAAAATGAAGAAGAGTTGTGCACCATCAACCTCACTCATTCATCTGTGACCAGCTTCAATCCAGTGGGAAGGTCAAGTCATGGAGAGCAACGCAGTGGATAACCAAGATGTCTTCGTTTTGCTTTCTGCTATCCACAATGCATTGCTGCAACTGCCTTACCTATCATTGAACCATGAAGGTTTTACCCCCAGAATCTGCCAGATCTAGTTTTCCTGTGCAAAAGTAGGCAAACCCTAATCATCATCATTGTTTAACATCCGCTTTCCATGCTGGCATTGGTTGGATGGTTTAACTGAAGACTGGCAAGCCAGAAGGCTGCACCAGGCTCCAATCTGATTTGGCAAGATTTCTACAGCTGGATGCCCTTCCTAATGCCAACCACTCTGAGAGTGTAGTTGGTGCTTTTTACATGCCACCAGCATGAGGGTCAGTCAGGCAATACTGGCATCAAGCACGTTCGACTTTCGGTGCTTTTTATGTACCACTAGCATGGGAGCCAGTAAGGCAGCACTGGCAATGACCATGCTCAAATGTTGCTCTTTACATGCCACCAGCATGGGTGCCAGTCAGGCGGTACTGGCATTGGCCATGACAATGATTTCACTTGACTCAACAGGTCTTCTCAAGTATAGTTTATTGCCCAATGATTAGAGGGTACTCTTAAATGGGCCGGTTATGCTACACTGGTATAGGCCACGGTTATGGTCTCACTTGGCTTGCCAGGTCTTCTCACTCACAGCATATCTTCAAAAGTCTCGGTCATTTGTTATTACTTTTATGAGGCCCAACGTCCGATGGTTGTGCTTCACCACCTCTTCCCAGGTCTTCCTGGGCCTACTTCTTCCACAGGTTCCCTCCAGTGTTAGGGTGTGACACTTCTTCCCACAGCTGTCCTCATCCATATGTAACACATGACCATACCAGCACAGTCGTCTCTCTTGCACACCACATCTGATGCTTCTTATGTCCAACTTTTCTCTCAGGGCACTTATACTCTGTCGTGTATGTACACTGACATTACACATCCAGCGGAGCATACTAGCTTCATTTCTTGCAAGCTTACTCATGTCTTTAGCAATCACAGCCCATGTTTCACTGTCATGTAGCCTGACTGTTTGCACACATGCATCATACAGTCTACCTTTCACTCTGAGCGAGAGGCCTTTTGTTACCAGCAGAGGTAGGAGCTCTCTGAACTTTGCCCAGGTCATTCTTATTCTAGCAGCTACACTCTCAGAGCATCCACCCCCACTACTGACTTGGTCACCTAGGTAATGGAAGCTATCAAATACTTCTAGTTTTTTTTTCCCCTGGCATGTGACAGAAGTTGTTTTCTGCACATTTTCAGTGTTTATTGTCATTGTGCATTTGCCACACACAAAATCTATCTTCCCAGTTAGCCTTTCTTTGATATTATTGCACCTCTTATGTGTCCATAGATTACACCAGGTACATCTTGTGGAGTTTCTATCTACGCCTTTTCTACAGATTGAGCAGGGCTATCTACCTGAAGGGATTTGTGGTTTGTCTGCCTTCTTACTTATTAAGACTTTGGTTTTTGCTAAATTCACTCTAAGGCCCTTCAATTCTAGACTTTGTATCCACACCTGAAACTTCTCTAGTTCTGATAGTGACTCAGCTATAAGGGCAAGGTCATCAGCATAGAGGAACTCCCAGGGGCATATGCTAATTAATCCATAGCTGGGACCATTTTTTGTTATATAAGCATGAACTCAAAGCTATTCTCCCTCTCAGCTCTTTCACTCAACAACCAACATTCATAAGCATGTTCTTTCTCTCAGCACTTTGGTGTTTCTATTCTTGCTCTTTTCAGACAGAACCACCAATGTTAGTTTTAAAATGAGCTATGTTTTAGCTGAACAAAATACTGAATGCTATTAATCTTTTTCTGCCAGACCATGCATGTCAATAACACTATTTTCACAACACATGAATTATTCAATTAATTTTTGCCAACAGAAACATAAGAACATTTTTACTTAAAACACATTTATGCAAATCTAACTTTTATTCATGCTTATATTGAAACTTGTTAATTGACTATGCATGAACTGCTGTCTATATTCATGTTATTTTTCACTGTATGCATAGGTGTCCATTCTCATACCTGTTTCACTGTTTAACTACTCTGAATTCTAGTATGACTTAGACCAACAGGAACCAAGGTGGATCATAGAAAACAAATACTATATATATGTATATATATATATATATTACGGAGATGTACTTGCATAGCAAGTGACCTGATCTGAGATCATGTGCTGGAATGAAACAATTGCAGCGTGGAATGTATTTCCTAGTAGCCTTAATGAATCGCTGAATCACTTGTACTAGTTGCCTCCCCTTAACTATCACCTGAGGCTATTTTCCCTTTGACAGTTCTCTCATGCATGTTATAACATTAAACTGCAGCAGGACATAAGCAGCCCCACACCACAGGACCCTTTATCTTTTCTTGTTTATTTTTTGACATGTCCATTGTGATCTCAGTCTTGAGTTCAATGTTAATATCTTGTTACCAATCTTAAGAAGCTAGTATGATCCCCTTGTAGAAGTACTCCGACGTTGCTTGTTAGATGAAGTTTTTTTACATGTCTCCAAAGGTACGATTTTTTGAAGCATACACTGACCTCGTCAGCTTTTGATCCTTTGGGGATAACTGGCAACATTTGACAAGAATCTTATGGAAGAAGAACTGTTACTCCTCTCATGAGCATGCTATTGTTTTTTTATGTCTTGGAGGGTACAGTCAAGTACCTCTGGAGTTCCATGATGTGACATAGTTCACTCATCCCAAACAATGGAGCAAGTTTGTTGGAGAGCTGTTGTCATTGCAGAGTTTTTGGAAATGTTGCACATTTGAGATTCTTTCATTGCAAAGTTTAGAGCTTGAACACGGAATGAGTAATTCTTCCCCTATTGAGGAGGGTAGCTGCAATACCAGAAGATGCAACGCTAGATGAAGGTTAGATATCATTTCCTCCCATTAAGGATTGCAGGTGAAAATGACAAAAAGATCTGGTTTTCCATGTCCTGACACATATCATAGCAACTTGTGTTTGTTCGTGCATATAGAGAGGACCAACTATGAATGATGATGATGGGAGGATTATAAGTTGCCTCATGTTTTGAATATCACCCTCTGTCCTCAGAGTATCTTGGAGATGAACACAATTTTAGCCTTTAACTTTTTTTGATTGTTATGAATGTAGAGGAGATGTTGGCTCTCAACTTTAGCATACATATCAACCAGGTATTGCTGAAATAGATCACCATACATGTGTAATTGATTTGATTGTTCTAGTCTTAACATCAGTTGGTAAGATTAGAAGTCATTTGACGACACCCTTTTGTTTGTAATTGGCTCTCCTGTTGCAGGTTTAATCTGTGGAATATTGAAATGATACCCATCTTGTCCATTCCACAGAATAAGAAGATACTGGAGAGTATCATTGGAGGGATGAGTCTCTGAAACATGTTTAAGGTTGTTATCTCAAGCACAAATGAGAATATCACAATTTTCATGGGGATCATCTACCATAAGGATGGCTACTGCATTAGATGTGGGCTTATTGAAATGGCATAAAATGTCCTTTACTATAGTTTATCATAGACATAACAAATGTGGAAACACACACACACACTCTCACAGACACATAGACATTCATAGAATTGGTAATATTGAAAATAGCAAAACGTATACATACGAAGTTCAAGAAAAATGAAATGTAGTCAATATAGGTGCAAAACATACTTTCTGTAGCATAGTTATGCTATAAAATTTCGTTTTAAGGAATATTTCCAAAAGAAATGTTCCAGCATCAGAAAGTCACCAATTTAGCAAAAATGATGATGCCTCATCAATGTAACAAAGTACAGCAAGTCAATATTTATTTGGAACATGTACTAAATGTCATAAAATTCAGGTTTGAATGTCAGAATGAAGAAAGTCAAGCTCCAAGAAAATTCAGAAGGCATTATTCAAATTTTCATACAAAAATATGAACACTGAACAAAGTGTGTACAAAGGAATATGTTGCTGTTGTGAATGTTAATTAATTTAAAACATTTACTGAAGGATGTGTGTAGCAAGACATAAATTAATTTGACATCACTTACTATATATTTTACCTGCGTAAGGTTATAGGCTGTAGAATAGATACTAATGCAGTAAAAAGGTTGCACAGTATTGAATACTCACACTGATAAAGCAGTAGAGCAGGAATATGATACGGATGCTATCACTGTTAAAAAAAGCATTGTCTTCAAACTAGTTATAAGGACTGGAATAACGTTTCTGTAATTATATTGAGAGAGCCGCTGAGGCTTTCTACTTTGCTAAGTTTCTAAATTTGTTAATAACCAGAATAAAATTTTTTCAGATACATTTGTGAGTGCTGTGAGTGCTGTCAGATCTGCCAAATCTTCAGGCTGGTTATAAAAGCCAGAATAATATTTCAGCCCATAAGTAGTGATAATCGCTAATGCTGTTTAAACCACAACTTTCCATGATGGAAAGGAAAATCAAAACAGTGGTAGTTCAAAGTGAACGCTGATGTCCGTTCAATATCCAAGCCACAACTAAACTAGTCTTTCAAAATTGGTGCGTTTCACTGTTGGGCAGTTCAGTCACATACATATAGTAAGACAGACACACTGACATATATTCACATACACCTCAGGCCTATCTCTGTCCCTTTGTGTGTCTGTCTCCGTCTTCAGATGTGTGTCTGTGTGTGTGTGTGTGTCAGTCATCAAAAAATGTATGTATACTGACAGACACATACACCATCACATACACTCACACACACATACTTCTCAGTCATCAGCCTAATGTACATAACGAACGTGCAAACACACACACATACACACTCAAATAGAAAATGTGATGTCATCATCATGGTATAAAATGTCGTTTATGATAGCTGACTTAAAGAAAGATTATAATGTTAAAATTTTTGTAATACAAATATATAAATGAAAATAAAGTTTATTTGGTAGCCAAAAGATTACTGAATCCTTTGATACCCAATACATCAAAATCGGAAACTAAGTTTTTGAATGCATAAGGAACATATGCACACACACACACAAACTCTGCTTTATAGATATAGATAGATATATATTTGTATGTATATGTGTGTATATAAATATATACATATATACATATACACATACATATTTCTCTCTGTATGTGTGTATGTATTCTTTATTCTTTCTTTTATGCTTTTGTTTCAGTCATCTGATTGCAACCATGATAGAGCATTGCCTTTAGTTGAACAAATCAACTCCAGGACTTATTCTTTGTAAGCCTAGTATACTTATTCTATCAGTGTCTTTTGCCGAACCACTAAGTTACGAGGACATAAACTCACCAACATCAGTTATCAAGCAATGGTGGGGGGAGGGACAAACACAGACACACAAACACACACATACATATATATATAACTAATTTAGAGACAACCCACCATTCCACAACTCAGTCAATGAAGAACCCGTCCAAAACCATGCTGTGAGACATATACCATACTAAATACTAATCTAAAATTTTAATAACATATAATATTGAACCGTAAGATTATTACAATCATATAATATAAAATTTTAGATTAGTATTTTGTATGGTATATGTCTCACAGCATGGTTTTGGACAGGTTTTTCATTGACTGAGTTGTGGAATGGTGGTTCATCTCTAAATTAGTTATATACATATATTATATATTACGAAATTCAGTCTAATATTATTATATTGAATTTTACCTGTAAGGTTGGAATAATAATTTATTCCCTAATATTATTATCATATATATATATATATATATATATATATATATATAAATCATGGGCTTCTTTCAGTTTCTGTCTACCAAATCCACTCACAAGGGTTTGGTTAGCCCAAGGCTATAGTGTCGACACTTGCCCAAGGTGCCATGCAGTGGGACTGAACCCAGAACCATGTGTTTGGGAAGCACACTTCTTACCACAGTTTTATTTATAGTTTTTTTTTTATTTGTGGGCTAACAGAGCAACCGTTGTGGGTAAACAAGGCAACTGATGGTTTCATGTGAAGAGCTCTTCACAATTGTTCATGCATGCCTTTTCAACTTAAATAAAGAATCTTATCCACCAACGCAGTGGTGAGCACTTATTTTCACTACTGATATATATATATATATATATATATAATATATATATATATATATATATATATATATATATATATATATATATATATATATAATATATATATATATATATATATATATGGTGGTTGTCTACTCCTTAAACAGAGTTTGACCACCTCCTGCACCTACACCTTAGCCCTTTCATGGCGTCTGATGTGGCTTTTTAAACCAGACAGTGTTTTGAAAAAACACCCACACAGATTGCACCTCTGATTTGCACTACCAATACCTGCAAGTAAGTTCTGCTCATTGTGGATCCTAACATGTCTTTTAAGACCCCCATTGGATTTGCAAACCCTCTGGCACACATCACATTCAAACATGTGCACAGACATATAATCAGAATAGCTGGATGAGGTTTGTTTTCCATGGGTTCGCAGGTGAGATTTGAGGCCAGCCAAGGACAGACATGGTCTGTCACAGACTGTGCACACAAAAAGGTCCTTGTCATTCACCCTCTCAGTCTTCACCTTTTTCCTTAAATGTCTCTTGAGCCCTGCTTGCATCATCCTGGCCTCTTCAAATGCTTTCACTCCACTCCACACCGTTGTTCGCCATCCAACTCGATCTGAAGCGAGGACTTCTATATCTTTTGGAGCCATTCCAATTGACTTCATAGCAGTCCTTATGCCATCCTTATGCCATCCTTATTGCAGAAGACACCTGCCCAAGATGCCACACTATGGGACTGAACCCAGAACCATGTGGTTGGGAAGCACACTTCTTACTACACATCTACTTTCCATGCTGGCATCAGTAGGATGCCTTGACAGGCAATCCCTCAGCTACAGGGCTCTCTTAATGTCCAGTGGCATCTTTGGCATTGGTGTCTACAGCTGATGCTCTCCTTACCGGCACCAGTAAGATTGCCACGTAACTTGCAAGACAGAAAAGAACAAAAAAGGAAGAAATGTGAGGAAAAAGCTCGCACTATTAAGAAGTATTTAGGAGGAGAATGTGGAGATTTGTGGCTGCATAACAGATGCTGAAAGGCTAAAGTATGCTAGAAGGACAATCACAGGTGTCAAGCAATGGAGAAGATAATAGAAAGTAATGATGGGGTGCTGGAACGAACTCTCAAAGAACAAAAAGGTGTGCATAAGAAAAGATGTGGACAGTGGATCATGGGAGGGGATGAGAGAGTGGATGCTTTCATAAGAATTTGAGGAAGGAATAGATAGGTGGAGGTAGAGGAAGAAGTTTTCTGTCTGCCAAATCCACTCCAAAGTTTTTCGGTCAGCTCAGGGTTTAGTAGAAAACACAGTCTCATGACTGATATAAGTAAAAGATAAGAGCTAAGATGTGTTTTATCCTAGTAAAATTGGTTTTGGTTTTGGTTTTAGACATCGCAATTTCCAGATAGATTACTGCTAACCTTGTGTTACTAATACACCTAAGAAAGGTAATGATGTGTGTCTGGAAAATGACTGAGGAAACATGTACAAGTGACAAATGCTATGACCTTCCCTAAAGACATGAGATTACTTCAGAAAATTACAAATTTCTATCTCCATATATCAATATTTTTTCTTTAGCTAAAAGTGAATAACTGATACACAGAGACACATGCATGCACACACGCACACATGCACACACACACACGCACACACACACTTGTACATATATACTAACATATATATGTACAGACAAACACACATACACTTACTAACACACCAAAACGCACACACATACGTATACTGCCATCCCACCAAAGATTTCAATATACCAACATGTGACTCACAACCCTTAAACACACACACACACACATGCACACTCACACACATAAAATAAAACTTATATACATATGTTGTTTATGTGTGTGAGTATGCATATGTGTGTGTGTGTGTGTGTGTGTGTGATACATATATATTCTTTTACTTGTTTCAGTCATTTGACTGTGGCCATGCTGGTGCACTGCCTTGAAGGGTTTTAGTCAAATAAATCAAGACCAGGACTTATTTTTTAAGCCTAGTACTCATTCTATCAATCTCTTTTGCCGTTATGGAAACACACCAGCACCAGTTGTCAAGTGATGATGGAGGAACAAACACAAGCACAAAAACACACACACATAGCTATATATATATATATATATATATATATATATATATATATATATATATATATATATATATATATATATATATATACACACACACATATATATATAAGTATGTGTATAGGAAATAATTAAGATTCAGTTGAATTAGGTCTTTAAGTTGAGGCACCAAGTCAGTCCGGTATCAAAGGTATTATAGAATTGATTATTTTGTCTTTTGCCCTTAATCTTTGGTGTTCAGTCAATAGAAAATGTGTACCCCTTCTCGAATGAAATTTGTAATTAATTATGGGGCCAGTGTTGAATAGTTTTATCATGACAACATTAACAATATGCAAGGATGAAGCATTATGAGGTTTCTATTTGATACAAAAGTGCCCCATTTTTTAGGGCTTAGATTGGTTTATCTATCCTTCTTCTCTTACTTGGTCCTTAACCCTTTCGTTGCCAACCTGGCTGAAACTGGCTCTGGCTCTGTAGTACAAATGTCTTGTTTTCATAAACTTTGAATTAAAATCTTCCACCAAACCTTAGTCACAATTTATGTTCCTAACACTAGCTGAATGATAACTAGGTTATTTTACTAAATTCTTTGTTATAGTTAAAGTAATTGAGAGAAACACAGAGCATCTGAAAATAAATACAGTAACAAAAGGGTTATATCTCTTTTTAAATTTTATTGTTGCACAGTTGTATGTGCAACTCCCTGTGTAAATTTAAATAGTGGTTAATGAACCACCTTAAAGGATAGAAAATATCCAATGAATTACTGGTTTGTTACCTGTTATTTTGTTGTGAATAGTAATATTCCTAAAATAATAGGCTTAATTATAAAACTTGGTTTATAAATATTCAAATTAAAATCTAGAAAATTTTCTGGATTTTAATTTATTTATATATATATATATATATATATATATACACACACACACACACATAGCTATATAAATAGATAGACAGATAGATGAAATGGTGCTCCAGCATGGCCACAGCCTAATGACTGAAACAAATCAAAGTAAAATTATACATACAACCATGTGTGTATAAATGTAAGCAAGCAAATTTTTTTTTCATTTTATTAGAAGCATCAAAAATGTAAGTTGTACAATACAAATAAGATGAAATTTTTTTGAATACAGAGTTGCTGTTAGAACAGTAAAAATACTGGGTAAATTGCTGGTTCTTCAATAAAGCTAATATTTAGCATCTAAATTCAGTGGTAAATTTGTCAGTGGGCAGTTTGGCTTAACGGTAAAGAACTCAGCTGGAGTCTTTGAGGGAGATGTAGGTTCAAGTCTCATGGCTGGTTGTTGACACATTTTTCTGTCATGTAATAGTAATTCACCCAATATTTTTGCTGTTCTAACAGCAACTCTGCATTTGAAAAAATATCATCTTCTTATTTGCATCATACAACATATCTATATCTATATATATATATGAGACACACTGCACTGTCTGATTTAGGAATTGAACCCATATCCTTATGGTTGCATACAAGATATATCATGATTATCATCATCATTTAAAGTCCCATTTAAAGCTAAGGACGGCATCATGCTCCAGCATCTGGTTTGGTAAGGTTTCTGTCAGTGGATGCCCTGTTCCTAACCCTAACCACTTTACAGTATAAAGTGGGTGGAGGTACATGGCATAGTTAAGGTGTTGGACTCATCATCGTAAGATTGTGTTTTCAATTCCTGGACTAGGTGACGTGTCGTGTTCTTGATCAGAACACTTCATTTCAAGTTGCTCCAGTTCACTCGACTGACAAAAAAATGAATAATCCTCTGATCCACTCGCATCCTATCCAGGTAAGGAATATGTATGCCATGGTAAGCAGGAAACCAGCTCTATGAGTCTATATGACTCAGGGAGGAACTTCATCCTTCTGCTGTGAGTGACAGGTGTCACATCCAGGTGGGGAATTTATATGCCATGGAAACCAGGAAACCAGCCCTTATGACTCAAGAAAGAAACTTTAGCTTAACTTAAACTTTAAGTATATAGTGGATGCTTTTTACATGACATCCACACTACAGAGGTCACCATGTAACTGATAAGTCTGCAGGCCCAAGCAAGCAGGGGCAGAACAAGTTCTTGTGGCAGAGCTACCTGGCTACTCACAGATAGGAGAGAATGTGAGAATGCACTGCTGGTTACTCCAAGGAGGCAGATAATATTGGTGAGGTGTCCTAGGTGGCCCCCTCGGGTAGGAGGGGGAGGAATATTGGATGGTGGGTGGGGGATTTACAAGAGGGTATCAAGGGGAGGGAGAGGGAGAGGGAGAGGGAGAGGGTAGACAACATCTCTAAAAATTGAGAAGGGTTGAATGGAGGAAGGAAAGGTTTATATATATATATATATATATATATATATATATATATGTATATATATATATACACACATATATATATACGTATATATATATATATATGTATACATGTATGTGTATATATATGTATATATATGTATATATATATATATATTTACATACATACATATACATACATGCGTACGTGTGTCTGTATGGATGGATGTTTGTGTGCATGAGTGTGTGTGTGTACATAAGTATATCATTCCATTACTTTCTGGAATAGTGGAACAGAGAGAGAGAAAGAGAGAGAGAGAGATAGAAAATGATAGACATACATGAAGCTAGAGACAGAAAGATATGAATTGTAAATAAGAAGTGGATTGACAGTGGAAGATTTTTTTTTCTTTTTTCAATTACCAAAGCATAACCAGATTCATGTACCCCAACGCTTACTTTCACACACTTTGAATTACTCAGCAACAACAACTAGGATCATGTCAGTTAAAAAGATTTTCAGTTGGGTTTATCACTACCTAATGTAAATGATAATGAAATTAACACAAAGCTGGCTGTCTATTCACAGCTTTATATCCACCCATCATCTTTCTTTGACAAATTGTATCTACAATGAAGATTTATTTCTTGAAAAAAAATTTGCTTTGATAGTCTTTAAATTGATTGAGAAGGTAGGAACATCTTAATTACATTTTACTCTCTTGGTATCAGTTTTGAAAATGGAAACTTCCAGAATAACTTCATCTTTTTATTAGATCAAATAAAAATCCCATAATACACAGTGTTTTATCAATTTATTTTTTACTCAACTCAGAGAAAGAAAATCATTTGTGATTAAGTAAAATTAAGTTGTTGTTTTTTTTCTCTTTTCTTTTAATGTACATGACCAATTTCACAAAGATTTTATGCTAAATGGCTTAGTGTTTTCAAAAGTTATGCAATCTATCAAATTATGCAATTATCCACAATACAAAAAGCAGGATTGGCTGTATTAATAGGCATTATAAGTTCTTTGTAGATGTACATGAGAACTATTTCTTGCTTTTCTGTAACTTGCCAAACTATGGACATAGCATATGATATAAAAACATATATTATGATGTAAATTAGAAATAGAAACAATAGTCTAGACTCTGTGTGTGCTTTAATGGCTACATTAACTCTAGCATGATATAATATATATATATATGTATATCATCATCATCATCATCGTCTCCATGCTGGCATGGGTTTGACAGTTAGACTGGAGCTGATGAGCCAGAGGTTGGTGCTGCCTTTCATCCTTTCAGGGTCGATAAATTAAGTACCAGTGAAGCACTGGGGTCAATGTAATCGACTCATCCCCTCCCCCAAAATGGTTGCCCTTGTGGTAAAATTTGAAACCGTTATTGAATATATATGCAATCATTAACACAAGGAATCCTGGGGAAACATTCCCATGGAAACATTTGTCAAGAGTAAACATAACATGCCAGTGCAGCACATCTCTACAGCTGAGTGAACTGGGTTAACGTTAAATAAAGTGCCTTGCTCAAGCACACAACATACAGCCAGGTCTGGGAATCAAACTCGCAACCTCAGGATTGTGAGCCCAACACTCTTACCACTGAGTCATGCACCTTCACACACACACATATATATATATATATATATATATATATCATCATCATCATCATTTAATGCCAGTTATATATATATATACACTCAAACACACACACACACACACATATATATATATATATATCATCATCATCATCATTTAATGCCAGTTATATATATATACACTCAAACACACACACACACACACATATATATATATATATATATATCATCATCATCATCATTTAATGCCAGTTATATATATATACACTCAAACACACACACACACATATATATGAGATAAAGGAAAGTAGACTTGTATCTTTTGTGAGATAACATGTTTTAAGTACACTGACTTACTGAGATAAAATTTGATTCAGTGTTATTGCTTTAGGGTATTTTTCTTCTCTAGCAAGTAGCAAGCTATTCTACCGTGATTTCAGTCATTGGTCTGAGCCGATAATATTGAACTTACTATTTGGCTGCTATATTATTATATCGACCTCTGGAGAAAGGCAAAAATATGACCCCCATGGGATATTTCAACTGAGACAGAAAACAGAAAGTAACCAAATATCACAAGATGCCTTTTTTTCTTTCTTTTTGTGGAGTTTTTTCCTCCGTTATATGTAAAGAAATAGAAAAAGAGAAGATTGAAAAATGTGATGGGGAAGGGGGAAAGAGAGAGATAGAGAAAAAAGGAAAGGATGGAAAAGAACAAATATAATGAAAGTGAAACTAAGTCAATGTAAATAGGAAAGAGGAAGTAAGATAATAGAAGGCAAGCAAGAGAAGAAAGGGGGAGAGGGGAGAGAGGGAGGGAGTGAGGGAAAGTGAATGAGTAAAAGAATGAAAGGGTAAGAGAAAAGGAAAGCTAGAAAGAGATAGTGGATGGAAGGTTGTTCTCAGTCATTTGACAATGAGGATTCTTCTGTTTGATATCAACTGAATTACCTGCTCCTGTAGTTGGATGATATCCATAGTCTCAGCTGGTCACACCACGGAATCTATCTGGAAAGTCTAATGGACAGACATGGGTGGATGGATTGATGGATGCATGAACAGACAGACAGATGAACAAACAAATGGATAGATGAATGGATGGACGGATGGATGGACGGATGGATGGATGGGTGAATTAGCATGTAAGTGTCTGATGGATGGTTGGAGGGACACAAACAGATGGATGAATGGACAAATAGATGGATGGATGGAGGGACAGATGGATGGAAGGATGGATGGATGGATGGGTGAGTGAGTGGATTAACATGCAAGTGGCTGAGCATTCCACTGACATCTTCTTTTACATTTTACCTTTTCCTTTGACTTATTCTAGATGATGGGCTACAACCATGTTGGGGCAGCACCTTGAACAGTTTTAGTAGAACAGATTCGTCCCAGGATTTCATTTTGAAGTCTGGTCCTTATTCAGTCAGTCACTTTTGCTGAAGTGCCACGTTATAGGGGTGAAGTGATGGATGATGAGGGGACAAACACAAGCACAAAGACACACACACATTCACATATATACATATACACAAACATACATATATGTGCATTGTGTGTTTTCTCATCTACGTTTTGTTTGCAATGTCCTGTACCCAGATATGCACCTATACATACAGGTGGATGTCGGTCTGCACATACCTGTACGTATATATGCATATACTCATTTACCATTTGTTTATATATATATATATATATATATATATATATAAATAATACAAATAATATGTGAGTATATGCATATGTACGTACATGTATGTACATACCGACATCTATATGTACATATAGATGCATATCTGGGTACAGGACGTCACAAAAAAACGTGGACAAAATGAAAAACAGAACATAAACAGAGCACAGAAAACAAACAGGCCACATAGAGAATATTTCCTTCATCAGCTGCCCCTATTCTAAACTAAGCATTTCGAATATATATATAAATGTGTATGTATGTGAAGGCACATGGCTTGGTGGTTAGAGCGTCAGGCTCACAATCATGAGGTAGTGAGCTTGATTCCTGGACCAGGCTGTGTTTTGTGTTCTTGAGCAAGATATTTTATTTCATCTTGCTCCAGTTCAGTCAGCTGTAGAAATGAGTTGCGATGTCACTGGTGCCAAGCTGTATCGGCCTTTGCCTTTCCCTTGGATGACATCAGTGGTGTGGAGAGGGGAGCCTGGTATGCATGGATGACTGCTGGTCTTCCATAAACAATCAAGCTGCTAGTATATATATATACTAGCAGCTAAGCCCAGTTTCACCCGGTCAGTTTGGATGATGTGGTTGTAAAACCTGCTTTGTGTAAGCATTTGACTTGTTTGAGCACACTTACATTAAAAAACATTTTTAGAATGACTTTTTCTGTCAAAATCTAAAAAATAACTGACCAACAAAAAAAAACCCCAACCAAATCAAATAATAAGCCCAAATACTAAGCGAACAAAGATGAACCATCCCACTTCCATTGCGCTTGCACACACGCACACACATTCACATACCCCCCTTTTACATACACACATATATTCACACAGTTGAAATGCTGTTTGATTTATTTTTTCAGCATACACTACCAAGTATGACATCACCCCTTCCTTCCTTATTCATCTATCACCCCTTCCTTTCTCATTCATAAACACAAGAGTATTATTATAGTAGATTATCTCGGTGACCATGGAAACTATGAAAAGTACAAAGCTCAGCATCACCACTGGATCATTCTACACATCTGTGTGATTTTTTGCGCAATTTCACCCAAGACAAGAAAGAATCGCCCATGTTAAATTTATATGTATATATATATATCATCATCATTGTTTAACACCTTCCCTGCTAGCATGGGTAGGATGGTTTCACAAGAGCCGGCTAGACAGAAGCCTGCACCAGACTTCTGTAACTCTTTTGGCAGGATTTTTACTGCTGGATGCCTTTCCTAACACCAACCACTCAGTAGAGTAGACTTAGTGCTTTGTATGTGGCACAAGCACAGGCGAGGTCAGTTTGGCAAGGTTTTTACAGTCTGAAGAAATGTTGCTCAGCATTTCATATAGTGTGCTAACAATTCTGCCAGCTCATCACCTTAGTAGTAGTAGTAGTAGTAGTAGTAGTAGTAGTAGTAGTAGTAGTAGTAGTTGTAGTAGCAGCAGCAGCAGCAGTATACAAGTTAGAGGTTGTGATGGTGAATGATAATGCTTGTGGTGTATTGCTGTACTCAAGAAGATCTGCCCACCACAACAGAAAGGAGATCCTAAAACCAGGGTGTCACAAAAAGCATTGGTATGAGTGCTGGTGCCACATAAAGAAAGCACTGGTGATGATAAAAAAGCACCCAGTACACTCTGTAAAGCGGTTAGCATTAGGAAGGGCATCCAGCTGTAAAAACCAAACCAAACCAGACTATGGAACCTGTTGTGGCCTCTGGCCTTGCCAGTTCCTGTCAGGCCATCCAACCCATGTCAGCAACATTATTTCAAATTGTACAGAAACCTTCTTTGGGGATTTCTAACCATCAAAGAATGTTTCCTGGATGTCTTCAGTATATATAAATGACCAGGTTAGGGTAAGCAAGTAAAGCTTTAAATGACCAGCTAATAAATATTTATGCATTTTGAGTACATAAATGCATTTTATTTGCATTTACAATTATATCTTCATCCTTGAAAGAAGAAGAAGAAAATTCTTTCTATTATAGGCACAAGGCCTGAAATTTGGGGGAGGGGACTAGTTGATTACATCAACCCCAGCTGCCTGGTACTTATTTCATTGACCCAGAAAGGATGAAAGGTCAAGTCGACCTCAGTGGAATTTGAACTCAGAACATAGCGGCAGATGAAATACCGCTAAGTGTTTCTCCTGGAGCTGCCATAGTAATAATAACAATAATAGTTGGAGAAATTGGGACTGACACGAGGGCAGAGCAAACCCAAAAAACTGCTCTACTGGGGACAGCAAGGATTTTGAGGTTGGTGCTTGGGGGTTGAGTGTCTTCCACGTTAAGTTAACATCCAAGTAGCAAAGCTTATGGGTTTCGGAAAGAGACCCTGTGAGACCTCTGACAACAGATTGCTGTCTGCTCTCACAGAATCGACCAGAGTAAGTAAAATTTAAATGATGACGATGATGATGATGACAAATGTAATAATAAATAATCGTTATTGTCAGAATAAAAAGTTCCATAAAATTTAAAAAGTGCAAGTAATTTGGAGGGAAAAAAATCTTCGTCGTACTCACGTAAATCTTCCAAATTTCGAAAATATTTTCAATATATGTAATAAATCCAGAGATGATAATACTTCAACTAAAGCAAATAACAAATACTAAAAATTCGTTTATTCATCGATCTGAGATTAACTGATTGATTGGGTGAATTGTGACTTTATAACAAAACAATTACTACATTAACTGTTGCTTGGCATTAACTGTTGCTTGGCAACCACAACCTTAGCAAATAATGATTGTGTAGTTTCGTATTTTCTATTAAAATCGAAGACAAAACCCTTAGTTCAGTTATGGATAGTATTTTATAGCTTTTTCATTTTAAATATTATCATTAATAACATTATATCCATGAAGTCATTCCATTTTAAAGTTATTATAACTTTATGTCACTAGGGCATTGACTGTTTCGATACTAATAAAAGGAAGTAATAAACGGCAGCTAGCTTTACAGTATTCCATGTGTACATTTGCAGTCGTCGTTTGACGTAATTATAATAATCACTGGTAAAGTTATATTTTCTCATATTTTTCGATATTCTGTTTATATATTAATATAGGGTGAATGTTCACAAAGAAAAATCAATAATTTATATTTCTACTTTTTTGGTTTTCGAGCTACTTGTTACGTAAAACACGTATGAGTTTCGTGCGAGGTTCAACTTCACACGTGTATCTGTTGTTTGACTGTCTTTATACAGGTTGGCCACAAAGTCTGGGTCCATGGGGATTAACACATACTTTAAGAAATTATTATTTCTTATATGTAATTGTTTATGTTATGATTTTATTTACTCCATGTACCCAGACCTTGTGGACACCCTGTAGAATATACGAACAAAATAATGAAATTTGCGTGTATTCAACAATAAAAAACATTTAGTATTGCTATTTTTCTTTGAAGAATGAAGATGTAAATGCAAATAAAATGCATTTTCGCTTAACCTGATCATTTAAAACTGTGAGGGGTTTTACTTGTCTACTGTACCTGGTCATATATAAAGAAGACGTCTAGGGAACATTCTTTGATAGAAATCCCCAAAGAAGGTTTCTGAAAAATTTGAAATGATGTTGCTTTTTATCTTATTTTTCTTTGTCATTCCGCGTGTTGACAACGTGGCGGAGGTAAAGATCATGGACCACACCCCCTTTGGGACTTTTTTTTTTCCGAATCTGCAAAAAAAAAAAAAAAAAAGCATTTCAAAATTTTAACTCACCCCACCCCCGTCCCCCATCAATTTCTTAAATATTTACCGTTTTGAAAAATTGTTTTGGCCGAAATACGGAGATTACGATTCTGGAAAAAAGATTGTCTACTATTAAGCCCTGGACCAACAAAGTCTTGTGAATGGATTTGGTCGATGGAAACTGAAAGAAGCCCATCGTATGTGTGTGTATCTTTGTTTTAACATCTTGTGACAATTTAAACGTACATCATAGTCATACAAATGTTCATACCAGTCTGGCTATGGGGAAATATTACCTTACTTGGAAATAAGTGAGGGTTTCGACAAGAAAGGCACCTGACCATAAAGTAATATCTGTCTTAAATTCTATCTGTCCCATGTAAGCATGGAAAAGTGGATGATAATTATATATATAACTGTTGTCCAATGCAGTCATAGACTAGGCATTTGTTGTGTTGCTGGGGAAGAGATGCTGTGTTGGCTGTTATATATGTTACTGCTTTCTACTATATGCTTGTTGTTGAAGTGATGGTCTCCATCATAGATGATCTGTGCTGGTATGGCCATGTAATGCATATGGATAAGGACAGCTGCATCAAGAAGTACTGATCTCTAATTGTGGAGGGAATGTGTGGAAAGGGTAAACTCAGGAAGACATGGGATGAATTGATGAGAAAGGCTCTCCAGACATTGGGTCTTGCAGAGGTAATGACAATGGACTGACTCTTTTGACAGTTTGTTGTGCTTGAGAAGACATGTCAAGCTAAGTAAAATGCATTCCTTTTCAACTGAGTGCTCCTAATCTTGCAAGCTGGTGCTATATAAAAAGCACGCATGCTGGTGCTGCATAAAAATACCCAGTTCACTCTATAGAGCCGGTGGTATTAGGAAGGGCATCCAGTCATGAAAACCAATAGCCTGAGTAGCTCTTCAGCTGGCTGGCATGGAATTATGAAGATTGAATGATTGACACTTCATCGCCAGCTCTCTCCTGTTTTTTTCCATTCTCCATCTTGCTCTTGCAGTCTTCCACTTTCTCTCTCTCTCTCTCTCCATTTTCTACCCCTCAGGCTGGTTAACATGCAGCACACCCGTTTCTGGCTTCAATTTTCATCACTCCCTCTCTCTCTCACTCTAACTATGTATCTCTACAGTAAGACATCTGTTTTTGTCTCTCTGTCACATGCTAACCTTTCATCATCTGGAACAAGAGCACCTCCAATGTCACATCCCCTCCCAAAGGATCTTTGCCTTGCAAATTACTTGTCCACCATACTCACAACCATTTACACATATGCACTTAACCCTTTTGATACCAACCCAGCTGAAACCACCTCTGGCTCTGTAGTACAAATGTCTTGTTTTCATAAGTTTTGAATTAAAATCTTCCACTAAATCTTAGTCACAATTTATGTTCCTAACACTAGCTTAATGATAACTAAGTTATTTTATTAAATTCTTTGTTAAATTTAAAATTGAAAGAAACACAGAGCATCTCAAAATAAATTCAGTAACGAAAGGGTTAAATCCTATCATTTTAAAAAAATTTAGTAATACACTGGATTGTGTCTGTTTGAGTAAAAGAAGGGATGGTTACTGTTGCAAACCCTAGGATTAAATAGCCACAACCTCAATCATTAGCATGAAAGACAGAAACTTGATTGGCCCACCACATTCTACCAGCCTTTAGTGTAAATGGCTGGTTGCTACAGTTGGCAGTAAAGTATGCTCTGTGGTTCCTGTTTACTGAAGCAGAGGAAGGCCATATTCATAACATTTACATGTCCTCCCAGATTGATATGGTTATTATTCAGTTTGTACGTCTGTATGAAAGAAAATGTTGCTTGGTAGGAAGGAATTCCAGTTGTCCACTTTTCAGACATAGTAAGCTAGAGCAGTAATTTGTGTGAGGTCTGAAAAGCAAAACAATAAAAAGGAGGAAAATGGGTATATTTGTATATACTCATTTAATGGTCCCAGCTATGGCCATGTTGAATTAATGTCATCAGTGCTTCAAAGCTGCTGCAGCTTTTCTTCCATGGCTGGTATTTATTTGGTGAAGGAGAGACTGTGATGCCTTTCTCTTCATATTTGTCTTCTATTGTGATGTAGGACATAGAATGTCCAAGGGTTGTTTGAATGCTTGACATGTATTCCATGCAAATCTCTGGTATTTTGCGAAAGCATGTTGCAGAATGGTAACTTTTTGAACCCTGTGCTACCACACTATGCACTTCTAACATAGAATGGAGAAGATAGAACTTGATGCTGTGAGACTTCATTCAGAAGTAATAGAATAATACTTCTTCTCTGATTATTTGATTTAAATACCTGCCATGGAAGATTGTCACTTCATTCATTTAAACATTAAGGATTAATGCCACCACCCAACCATTTTTTTCAAATTCTTCAATTTCACACAAGTTTTCACATTCATTACTATTTCTGAACTTAGAATAATTATTCTTGGTAGAAAACAAACGATAATCGGCAGTAGATGTGGTGATCTTCAGTATATGGAAATTAGTGATAGAATTTCTCTACCATTGCACTGACGTGTCTGTGTGGTAAGAAGTTTGCTTCCCAACCACATGGTTCTGGGTTCAGTGCCATTATGTGGCACCTTGGGAAAGTGTCTTCTGCTATAGCCTTGGACTGACCAAAACCTTATGAGTAGATTTGGTAGATGGAAACTGAAAGAAGCTCATTGTCTATGTGTGTGTGTGTGTGTGTGTGTGTGTATATATATGTATATATATATATATATATATATATATATATATATATATATATATATATATATATATATATATACACACACACACACACACACACACACACACACACATGTGTATATGTTTGTGTCTGATTGTCCACCCCCCCTGCCATCACTTGACAACTGATGGTGGTGTGTTTGTGTCCCTATAACTTAGCGGTTCGGTAAAAGAGACCAATAGAATAAGTACTAGGCTTAGAAAGAATTAGTCCTGGGGTCGATTTCTTCAACTAAAACCCTTTAAGGAGGTGCTCCAGCATGGCTGCAGTTGGATTACTGAAACAAGTAAAAGAATAAAAATTATTACAGCGACTAAATGTTGATTTCTAATAGACATAAAGCCACAGGTTTTAGTGGAAGGACAGTGGATTAAATCAATCTTAGTACTTGAACTTTATTTTCTTGACACCCCTCACACACACACACACAGACCTGCCCTTACAAGAATGAAAGTGAAGATTGATCTCTGCAAGGTATTCGGTTTTGGCATAGGTGCCATAGGTATTGTGTGCCATACATGGTAACTAAAACTTATAGGAAAGGCATCCAGCTATACAAAACACTGAAAGAATTATCATTACCATTGTTATTCATTGCTGTCGGCATTGCTATTGCTTTTATGACTCTAATTTTCTATAATCTAACAATGAGATTAATTTGATTCTATGTTCAAATCGAAAGGAATGTTTTGTTTTTCTCTTCTTTGAGAAATAAATGAATTTTCTAGCTTGTAGAATAAATTTCAAAAGTAGTAGTGCATAGGAAACCTTCTGTGAAATTGAGTACATCCATTAAGAGTCGTTCAGAACTGGAAGAGTAGTTATCTTTAGTTTTTAAATCAGGTATATCAACAATCATCCTTAACACATAAGGATTTAAACCTATTGATCAAAGGGTTGATGTTAGTCTAACTGTAAGGATATCATCATCAAAAATGTAATGATGAGTTGTTAGTAAAATTGTTTTTTATGCTCTAATTGTTGAGGGCACCTGTGGAAGGGGTTGAATCAGGAAGTAGTGAGAAACGGTCTTTGGATGCTGGGCTTCAGTGAAGAGATGACAAAAGACCATGACTTCTGGCAATTTGCTATACATCAGAAGATAGGTCAAGCTAAGTAAAATCACGGCCTTCCATACATACTGGCATGTCATTTATGGCCATTGCCCCACTCCTTCTGCCCGTTGAGAGGTTTTTGTCTTGCAGGTGCTGGGTGCCACGTAATATGCACTTCTGCCAGTGCCACGTAATTTGCACTTGTGCTGGTGTCACATGGAAACGCCCACGCTTGATAGCATGTAAAAGGCACCCAGCACACTGCATAAAGTGGTTGGCATAAGGAAGGGCATCCAGCCATAGAAACCATGCCCAAACAAACAATTGGAACTTGGACAGCTCTCCGGCTGACCAGCTCCTGTTAAGCTGTTCAACCCATGGCAGCATGGGAAATGGGCTTTAAATGATGATGATAATGAAAGTAAAATTTATCATTTTACTAGTTTCAGTCATTCAACAGCAGCCATGCTGGGACACACCTTGGAATTTTTAGTCAATCCCAATACTTTCTCTTTTAAACTTGGTACTTATTCTGATGACCAAACTGCTAAATTGGTTGCTATCTGTCTTTTTTGCTTCCATATTGATGTTATTTAAAGTTATTTTAAAATTTGTTTTCATAGAGATTTTTTAATTTTATCTGAGAGTAGAAAAATATTGTTGATTTTGATTTCTGCTTTTTCTAGAATTAACTTTTTAGCATTTCAACTGGCCGTTTTATGTTCAAACTAGCCAGATCTGACCTCTTACACTTACTCTACAATGTCATTCTAAAAATAAGCAATCACATCATTGAAATCTCAAAGCTTTGAGATAATGCATGATTAACATTTGACAGAATAATCCAAATGCTTAGGGGTTAATTTATGGCGTGTTTGAAATATGCTGTTTTTGACCATGCACTTCTACCAATGTTTTTGATCGTGCAGAATAGCTCTCCAAATGATTGTAAAAGATTTTCTGGAGGACACAATTTTAACTGAAGTACTTTATTTACATAAATTTCTCAATCATATTTAAAACTAGAGATTTTGATGAAATACTGATAGTCCTGTATAAAATTCACCAAAATATAACTACTGCATGAATTTGGATGGATTTGAATTAAATTTGCTGATATAATAATTGTTGGTGTATATTGCCAATGTGGGTTGTACTTGCTGTAATGTCATTTTCACTTGCCTGTAAGTTGAATACTGTTAAGTTGATTACACATATTGGCTTATATTTACAAGATACTGATTCCTTGGGCATCAATTTCTTAATTAAATTATTTACAAATAATGGTAAATAGCATCATTGAGTTCTATATATCACTGCTTGAGGTACAAATGTTGTTTTGCTCGAAGATTATAGGAAGAATAATCAGGAAAATCTATTTATCAAAATGCAAAAAATTGAAATAAGATAAACAGATGTGGTGAAAATGGAAAGTTCTTTGTAAAATGAGGTCAAACTTTATTTCTTGCACAGAAGAGTGCCTAGTTCCAGTTTTCCACCCACATTTTTCACCAGTGCTGGTGCCACATAAAAAGTACTCAATCCACTCTGTTAGATGGTTGGTGCTAGGAAGGGCATCCAGCCATAAAAACCATGCCAAAACAGACAAGGAAGCATAGTGCAGTCTTCTGGTTTGCCAGCTCCTGTCAAACTGTCCAACCCATGCCAGCATAGAAATAGATATTAAATGATAATGATGGTGATCACAATGAGATATATATATATATATATATATATATATATATATATATATATATATATATATATATATATATATATGATCTGCACTGATTTCAAGTTTGTTTCATTCATCTCTTTGTAGATAGAGCTTGTTGGTATCACTGTTTTTGTAGAAGTTTCCTGTTGATGTCAGGAGTTTAATGTCTATAGAATGTGTGTGTGTGTGTGTGAATGTGTACAATCTTCATCATTTTAATGTCTACTTTGTCATTGTTTCAAATTGGTCTTGACATCTTGCACTAATTGAAAACAAATGTTAACATCATATAAACATTGATGTTAATTTTATCAATATTCCATGAAAATACATCTGGCCATTGTACTGTTCATGTTTGAAGGGCTAGGAGAAATATTACCTTGTTTGAAAAGAGGCAAGGGTTAGAAAGAGGAAGACCATTAGACCATAGAAAATTTCTAGGCATGGAAAACCTGATTTTAACCCTTTAGCTTTTAAAACCAGCCATATCCATTCCAAATATTTTACACATTATAATTTTCAAATTGCCCAGACCTTACCTCTCACACCTATCTTACAATGTCATTCTGAAAAGAAACGATTACATCCTCAAAATATCGAATTTATTAGATAATATATGATTAATATAAAACAATGTGAATAAGCAAGCATTACATTTGTCAGAGTAATATAAATGCTAAAGAGTTTAAATGATGGTAACTATGAACATGATGGAGAGTATAGTCAATTGTATTGACCTCAGTATTTGACTGGTACTTGATGTTATCAACACTCCTCTTTCATACACACATACATTTCGTTGATCTTCATGGGAATTTGAACTCAGAACTTAGTGGTTTAACCAAACACCAGAAAGCGTTTTGTCCATCGTTCCCATAGCATTAGTAATAATGTTTCTTTAGCGAGAAAGTCAATATATAATGAACCTAAAATTATTTTTGGAATTGAAAATAAGAGTAGGCTGTTATTGATCTGAAGCTAGCTTCGTTGTATTGAAAAGTATTGGTAAAAGTATCTGTGCAATTTCTTGGATAATGTTTTCTCTTTTGACTTGTGAATACTGACTATTTGATAAAGAAAGTTAATGATATAAATTTTGTTTCAGATCTTTATCTAGAGCTATAGAAAAACTTCATGCGATGGAATTCCGAGTAGTCAATTTAGCAATTTGAAAGACTGCTTAAATGGATAGTTTCGTGGTGTATTTGCATTTTCTTAATATTAATGATAATAATAATAATGGCGGTTGCTGCAATAATAGAAATGGTGGTGGTGGTGGTGATAATCATGAGGATGACAATAATGATAAAATGTTATGTGTGTATATATGCAATTTTCTGGGGGTTTTTTTTTGTTTTTTGTTTTTTAAGAAAATGAGAGTTATAAACTGGTCTGACAGAAGTCATGTGTCAGACAGCCTCTACATGATATGAATAAAATACGACCTCAGTAGGCAACTATTTTTCAATGTGGCTCAAGGGAATGAATAAGAAATATGACTACTTAAACAGTTTGTAGCCTCAATGCTTGTTTCATAGATTACTTGATCTAAGAATTTATAGATATAGATATAGTGTGTCTGTGTCTGTAGAGAGATACTAGCACATATACAGAAACATAGAGATATATATATATATTCATATAAGCATGCATACACACACATGCACACACACACAGCTTTTTACAATTTCTTCTTGCAAAATCTTTTTATTTGTTTATTTCTTTCCTGTAGATCTAAAAATGGGCAAAATTGGGTGCAAACGATGGCGTTTTCATAACTCAGCAGTTAAGTCGGACAGTAATCCTGCAGACACAAATTCTGAAACAGAAAAGGTAATCAGATTTTCTTTTTGATTTTGGAGTAAAGTGTTTATTTGTCTGCATGTTTGCAAGCATGGCTTACGCACTGGAACGATGGAATGGTTAAGAAGTTTGCTTCGCAAATGCAACACTTTGGGCAAGTGTCTTCTATTATCCTCCAGGCAAACCATATCTTTGTCAGTGAGTTTAGTGAACGGAAACTGTGTAACAGCCATTATTGGCAATTCTCTGCTTACATCAACCATGAAGTGAAATTTTAAAGTTTGAACTAGAGATAACAAAACTTAATGTTTTGAGAAAAATCTATCCCTCATGTTTTAAATAGTTGTGGAGTTTTTCAAAAATTTTCCAAACCAAGTCATAGTAGTGACCAAACTAAAACATGGCAGCATTTATAGGCTGCACTATCCTACAAATTATTGCCATATTTATGGAGAGATTTTTAAGAAATCTAGATGGAGAAAAAAAATTGCTTCTTAATGTTATTTGTCTGCAACTCAGTGAAACTATTTAGAAATTTCTGATAGTTTGCTCTTAGCCAAATGAAGTTACAAAGTATGATTAATAGCCAATTCCTATGTCATGTCGCATCACATTTTTATGCAAAATGTCTCATTGGCTCCCAATTGAAAATAAATTTTTGATTAAATTCTTTTTTGCTAAGGTAAGAAAGTGGTTATCTTTCAGATCCAGGGCCTGAAGACTGAAAATACTCATTTCTTGATGAAATTATTCTTGTTACCTCACATCACAGTTTATGTGATGTGACATACCTCTCCTGGTTGTCAAGCAGTGGTGGGGGACAAACACAAATAGACACATATACAAAGGCATCTTTTCAGTTTTTTTTATCTACCAAATACATTCACAAGGCTTTGGTCGGCCCAAGGTTATAGAAAACATTTGCCCAAGGTTCTGAACCTGGAATCATGTGGTTGGGAAGCAGATTTCCTACCACACAGCCACACTTGTGCACATTCATCTTGCCATTGATACAAACCTGATAAAAAATTGGTTATCTTCTTTGTGTAAAGAAGCTTTTTTCTTTTTTTATGGATGATCTTATCAGTAATCAAGTAGGGAAATTAACTGGAACTCTACACATTGGAATTACTGCTATATATGCCATGCCTAGACTGGAGTCTGTGGTTAACTTCACATGTCATAGAGCTATCATTGAGAAATTTCAGTGGACCTTCGAATTGAATCAAGACCTGTATCATTTCTACAAAAAGCCTAAGAAAGATAGGCACAAGTGTGTCTACGTGGTAATAAG
Organism: Octopus bimaculoides; assembly: GCF_046866305.1. Taxonomy (NCBI): domain Eukaryota; kingdom Metazoa; phylum Mollusca; class Cephalopoda; order Octopoda; family Octopodidae; genus Octopus; species Octopus bimaculoides. The sequence goes on along the minus strand of NC_142937.1, from coordinate 1,216,015 downwards.
TTTGCATATCGACCACAAGGTTCCAGGTACAGTCCCACTACATGGCTCTTTGGACGAGTGTCTTCTACTATAGTCTCGGGCCAACCAAAGCCTTGTGAGTGGATCTGGTAGACGGAAACTGAAAGAAGCCTGTTTTGTATATACATGTGTGTGTGTGTGTGTCTTTGTGACTGTTTATCCTCCTCTACTGCTTGAGAACTGGTGTTTGCATGTTTATGTCACCATAACTTAGCAGTTCAGCAAAAGAGATTGATAGAATAAGTACCAGGCCTTAAAAGGAAAATAAGTACTGGGGTCAATTCATTCAATTAAAATTTCTTCAAGGTGGTGCTCCAGCTTGGCTGTAGACTGACTGAAAAAGAAAAAAAGAAAAAAGGGAAAAAGGGAAAAAGATCTCTCAATAGGCTACATTAAAAGGATGAGAGGAACTGCTGGGATCTAAATGACCCCAACTATTCAAAATTCATTGTAGAATGACTACAGCAACAGGCAAGCATCATTGAGCAAAAATTAACTGTTATCCCCACAGCCATCAGAATCACACAGCAGATAAGAACTGGACCAGATGAGTGGATTCTTCTCCTGCAAAGAACTCACTCATATGGATTATGGCCATTGCAATAACAATAAAACTGAGATGAACATGCTGCCATTATATAAGAGTGAGCAATGACAAATTATGAACAAACAGAATTGAGATCCTAAAAGCAATATGCCACATAAAAAGCATTGGCGTGGGTGCTAGTTGCCTGTAAAAACACTGATGTTGGTGCCACATAAAAAAGCATTAGTGATGGTGCCATGAAAAAAGCACCCAGTACACTCTGTAAACTGGCTGGCATTAGGAATGGCACTCAATTGTAGAAAGCAAGCCAAGAAAAAAACTATGGAACTTGGTGTGGCCCTTCACCTTGCTGGTTCCTGTCATGCCATCCAACCCATACCAGCATAGAAATGGATGTTAAATAATGACAATGATGATTCTGATGATGAAGAAATAGAAACAATGTGAGAAGAAGACAAACAACTAAATTCAAGCAAAGCTTAACTGTCATAGAATCGCATAAGAGAACATTAACCACACAGATCGAGAGAAAACCTGCTGACCTAATGTTATCTGCAATGGACCAAATAGCTAAAGAACAATTAGTTGAGATTGAAAATCTCAACTTTTGGACAGTGAATATTCTGTTATATTGTGCTGTGATGACCATTCCCCAACAGTTTGGAGTAGCAAAAATCAATCGCAGTGAGAAGAAACAGCTGAAATGGATTAGCTTTCTCCAGACTAGTGTCTGCAGACTCAGAAAAAATATTGGACAGCTAGACACTGCTATTAGGTGCAGAGTGAATAATAGATTCACAAACGGCCAGCTGCAATTTTATGTTAGATTATCTGAAGTTCGTTGGGAAATGTTGACAAGAAACACTAACAGGCATGTTACTTGCACTTAAGCCTGAACTTTGATAAGTGAACGATTTCTTTATTAAAATAAAGAAAAACCTTTGAGAATGGGAAGCCATCAGGTGTAAGTTTTCAGTAAACTTTGCAACCATCCAGGGTGTGAAGTTTCTTCCTACTGGGTGATCTGGAGTTGTGTTGAGGAGGGATCTGGAATATAAATAAACACAACCAAAATGCAATGTGGTGAAATGAAGAGGAATGGATCAAGAATGAGGAAGTAAGTAGTAGTACAGAGCCACAGTATGATTGATATAAGTGTAGATAGGTGTGAGAAATAGGGGGACAGTTTGTGGGGTGAGTAAAGGATGAGTGTGCATGTGTGGGGAGTGAGACAGATAGAAATGAAAGTCAGAGGTAGATGACATGGATGAGGTGAGTGTAAAGTAAAGGGAAGTGAAGAGCAATTGTGCCATTTATGACAGATCTGAGAAGTCGTTAAGAATAATGGCAAATACAAGAGGGTTTGAAGGGAAAGGTATGCCAGTCATAAGATGTAGTTCAGTGGAACGCAAGAGAGAATTGGTGGCAGAGAAAGAGTGATTGGCGGAAAATATAGTGAGAAAGGATGATATTAAAATTGAAGGATAGATGTCCAAAAGAACTGGTTCCATGGAGACAGAGATGGCTGGTAGAACAAATGTGTTTGGAATATATATGCAGGTCTGCTCTCATGTATTTGAAGTGGCTGAATAATTCCATAGTTAGAAGAGTGATGGAGAGGAGACTTAATCCATTCCCTGGTTTAATACCACCATCTGCACCTTGATTTCCTTTGGCAGAGCTCACTCTGTTGTAAGCGCTTGAGCCTTAACTACTCCTTCCCTCTACCAGTGTTGGAAGACCTGTAAAGGGTCTCCCTCCCCACCCACCAAAAAATAAAAGGAAAGGAATTTCTCATCACAAACACTTGCACTTTGTCTTTCACTTTCTGTTGCAAGCATTTAGGCCAAAACTGCAGTCTGAGAATAGCTTCCTCGGGGGCCTTGCAAAGGGTCATGCCCACTATCCTTCCACCTTTGACTAAACCATTAAAAAACAAAAAAAAAAAACAATTTTGGCCCCAGGCTGAATCGCTACAACAAAAATAGCTTTCACTCTTCTAAGGTTGAGCAAGTTTTTTAGCAGCAAAGGTATCGGAATTTAAATACTATTGCTCTAACTACATCAACCTTAAACTCATATAGAGAAATATAGACATGAAAATGTTATGTAGAGGCACAATGTCTATAAAATTTTACATTTATTTGCCATAATTCTAAAATTCTATTTGAAATTATGACTCTAAGTTATCTCTAGTATAACATGAACAGTTTTTTTCCCAAAGTAGTGCTCATTATGGTGTAAATGTTAATGTTTTACTTTCTCTGTTCTTTTTATAACATCTGTTATTTATAATCTAACACGTTTTACATTTGTTGACATGACCGTCATACACATGCTCAAAAGCTCTGTCTCTGCTTGCATTTTAACAGAATCTTTTCCTTTTACCCTTTGTGTATCAAGGTTAAATGGTATTATACTTACATTCACTACAAAAACCTGTCGTTGTTTTTAACCCCATGTTAAACATGGCCAACATACATCTATGATCAAATTATTCCAACTGTCCAGCCTATCTTTTTGGGAATATCTAGCTACATCTGGCCTTCTTTATTTTAAAATGGTTCGGTGTGACTTTAGGGTGGGGACTTGGCTATTATTTCTAGCTGATTCGTTAACCACATAGATTCTTTCTCTTCCCACAATGAAATCCATGCTAAATTATGGTGCCTGTCAGCACTGCCTGCCCTGTTTGTTGTCTTTGTGTCTAAAAAGACATCAGTGTGATTAAAGATAACATTAGTGGATATACATACGTACATGGATAAATGCTTATATATATGTATGTGTGTGTGTGTATAAGTATATATGTGTATGCATGTGTATATGTACAATTATATATAAATGTGTATAAATATGTGTAAGCATGTGTGAGTATGTATCTATATGTATGAATCTGCATATGCGGGTGCATACCCTTTTCATACATAGATACATATTTCCATATTTCTGCACATATATGTGTTCCTATGTCTGTGTATCTGTGTGTCATTTACAAACTTCTGTTTTGTTAATTATAGATGATACATACAAGTAAAAGTTAAAGTAAATTCCATATACATTACAATGTGTCCCTGTTATGAACTTGATTCACATCACATTAATTGTATTGTATTGAAGAATCTGCACTTCAAAGTAAATGAAAGTCTTCAGAAAAGGAAGAGAGAGTAAAAAAAAATACAGAAAAGTAACATTTCTGTAATATTTTAAAGTGAAATTTCAAATATGACATTGGAATGACAAGGAAAAAGAAAAATAACAGAATTAACCAAAGCTGTAGAAAGCAAACCACATAGGGTTATATTGTATGAAAAGTTGTTGTAGATAATGACAGATTAGGGTATATAGTGGAGGAGATGTGAGTAATAGGGGTAGATAGTAAGGGAGAGTGGAAGAGAGATGGGGTAGACATTGTGGGAGGGAGGGATAGGGGTAAATGGTTTGGGAGAGAGGAGTGGAGATAAGTGTTGATAGTGAGAGAGACAGGGTAAATAGCATGAGAAATAGGGGTAGATAATGTGGGATATAGGGGCAGATTGCATGGGAGATGGAAGAGGGGAAGATAGCATAGGAGATGGAGTAGTAGATAGTCTGGGAGAGAGGAGGAGAGATAAGGGTTGATAGTCTTGTAGACAGGGTAGATAGGATGGGAAATGGAGGTAAACTGTGGGTGGGTAATGTAGGGGATAGAGACAGGTAGGTAATGTGAGAATGAGATATATTGTGGGAGACAGGGTAGATAGCATGGGAAATTATGGTGGGTAGATAGTGTGGGAGATGAAGGGAGGGGGGTAGATAGTGAGGGAGATATTACTAAGTATAGCGTTTTGTGAGTGACAGGGTTATGCAGTGTAGGGTTTTGAAATACTTTGTGTAAGGGGAGACAGTGTGAGACAAGAGTAGACACCATGGGAGGTAAGGGGTACATGAGATGAGAAATAGACAGTGATAAAGGTTAAGAGATGCAGATTTCACACAAGCAGCTCATTTATTAATCAATAATAAATTGATTTTGTAGGGTCTTGTATCCTGTACTCCACCTTTTCCTCTGTATACATACATACATAAATGTGTGTGTATGTATGTGTATATATATACACACACACACACACACACACACACACATATGAGTAGTTTAGTTTAATTGAATCATTGTGAAATAATTAACTGTGATTCAGAAAGCCACTACAATACGAGTTGGAAATAAAAGAATGAAAGGAAAAAAAGAACAATGAAGTTTTATACTGTTACTTTATATTTCACACTGTATGTGTGTGTTATATATATATATATATATATGAGAGAGAGAGAGTGATGTATAATGTGTGTATGCATATACACATGTATATACATATAAAAGTAAGTGGATCAGTTTTGATAATGACTATTCTGCTTGTTCAAACAAAGGAACCACCTTGAATTATCCTGTGGGTGGATGAGTATTTCACTGGGTCTTGCACTCTTGTACCTCTAACATAATCTTCAAGCAGTATTAGTGTGGTTCCATATATGATAAGGTTGGTCCTTTTAATTTACTGGAATAAGCTTACAGGCTTCTATGTAGTTTCCATCTACTTAGTTTCTTCCATTTACAAAGCTTTGTTTGGTTTTTATCCAAAGATACTTCTATGTAGTGTAATGCAGAAGAGTTGAACCTTGCACCTCATGATTGTAAAGTGAACTACTTGACCAGTCAACCATACCTCTATCTATCTATCTATCTATCTATTTGTCTGTCTGTATGTATGTATGTCTATTTGTCTGTCTGTTTGTATGTCTATCTACTATCTGTGTGATAGAAATAAACATAGTTGATAGCATGTATGTGTGTACATGCATGAGTGTGTGAACAAGTAAAAGCTAGTAGCACTCACCATATTTAGTTGCTGTTTGAGAACAGGTTGATTCTTATTGTTTAAGGTTTCATGTTCTGTGCCCATGAAACTTATACATACATGTATGTGTGTGTGTATATATATAAAATATGTGTGTGTGCTATCATTTAACATACACTTGTTTGACAGCGATGAAACAGATTTTCTATGATCAGATACACTTCCTGTCTCGCCAACTCTCACCTGTTTCCAAGCAAGGTCACATCTCTCCTAGGCCCAAACAATCAATATTAAAACAAGATCTCACTCACACACACACACACACTAATATATATATATATATATATATATATATATATATATATATAATGCATAGAAGGCTCATGGCCTAGTGTATAATGTATTGGGTTCACAAACCTAAAATGGAGGGTTCGATTCCTGGATTAGACGATAAGTTGTGGATTCTGTTCTATACTGTTCTAGTCTATTCATTTACAAAAAGTACCAGTCAAATCTTAATGCAACTCTCTCTCATTGTTAATGGATGACAGGGATGGGGGAAACCAGATGTGTATTCTGCTTGGGTTTCTGTGTATGTGTGAGTTACATCAACACTATTTGTTGTTTGTTACAGGCTGATGCAGGACCAGTTATCATGGAGAGCAACATCTTTGCTGGTTTGAATGCAAATGTATTTGATGCAGTTATCAAAAATTCCAACAAATCTTTTAAAAATTCAAAAAACCAATCACAGAAAACCAAAAAACAGAAGTTCCAGGAACGAAAGGAATACTGGCAGAATCGTAAGTATTTGGAACGTTACAAAGAAGCAGTAAAAAAAAACAAAAAAAGAATCAATGAAATAATTTATTAATGAATTTCTTTACTTTGCCTTTTTTTTTCTTTCAGTTTAACATCCATTTTCTCATTCTCAGATTCTTTTATTCTTCCTTCTGCTCTCTTCAGTCCTTGAACTATGCCCATGCTACAGCTTTGACTTTGAGGTTTTAGTTGCTTATATTAATCCCTTTTCCAGTACTGTGTCTGCTACTTACTTTATTGACTTTGGTGAGATTTGAACTTAGAGCATAGAGATGTAACCTTGTGGTAACAAAGCATTTTGCTTGATGCTCTTTCGATTGTCATCAATTAACTAGGATCTCTTTTTTTCTTTGTTCTGTGGATTAAAGTTACTGCTCCTAAACTTTGGTGGCCCTCCAAGACTTGTAGCTAAGAAAAAAAAAAACAAATAGAAGCTACATGTCTTGTGTTGCTGCTAACCACTGCTTTAGTTCCTTAGTGTTCACTGGACTGTGAACAAATAAGGCAACTCTTCTGAGGTGTATAACTGCTAAGCATTTCTTTGGTGTACTAACGATTCTGCCAGCTCACCGCCTTTAATAATCCTTTCTACTTGAAGGCACAAAGCCTGAAATTTGGTGGAAGGATCTAGTCAATTACATCAACCCAAGTGCTTCACTGGTACTTAATTTTTCAACCCCAAAAGGGTGAAAGGCAAAGTTAATCTCGATGGAATTTGAGCTAAGAGTGTTAGACAAAATGCCAATAAGCATTTGGTCCAGCATGCTGATGATTCTGCCACCTCAATAATAATGATGATGATGTACATCTCTGATCACGAGCAAGAGTAGTGAGAGAGCATCATAGCCATGTGTCGAAAGGAATTCTTTATGGTTTGAATAATTCACCCCTGGGAACATGGGTGTTTTGTTCATCATTCTTAAATAAACCTTATTCGGCGACCTTTTGAGCATGAAGAGCTACTTGACCTGAAGAAAATTCTAACTGGGCCCCACATGCAAGGTCATCTGCTGTTTATCTTGATATGAGATCACCATGTCATGCACACATGGTTGTGATGTATGTTCCAGGTGTACCATTATCAGACAGGTAGTGATGATGGGTATATTGGGCTTTGTATATTTGTGTCCCAGTGTCTCTTTGATGGCATGCGCTGCTCTCTCACACAATAATAATGGCTTCAAATTTTGGTCTAAGACCAACAATTTAGGGGAGGTGTAAGTCAAATTGCATCAACCCCAGTGTTCAACTAGTACTTTATTTATCAACCCTGAAAGATGAAAGGCAAAGTTGACATCGGCGGAATTTGAACTGGAAACATAATGAACCAGAAGAAATGATGTAAAACATTTCTTCTGACGTTCTGACAATTCTGCCAGCTTAGCATTTTATTCTGATAATAATAATAATAATAACAAGAGCACTCAGAGAGCTCAAACTTCTGCCAAGGCAACACCAATGCCCTCTCAACGATTAGCCAGAGATGATCTTTAAAATGAGAATATCTGAAATAAACTCGACTGCTCTCACAAACGAGAATACTAAAAATGAACCTGACCACTCCCAAACATTAAGTAAAAAAGAACAGGAAAAATAATCCAGAATCCTTGTCCCATGCCGGATCGATCCCAAAATCTAATCAGTTTGTGCTAGTGACGAGGCCAAACATCCCTGAAAGTTTCATCCGAATCCATCCAGTAGTTCTGAGATATCTTGTCCACAGACAAACAAATGAACATGACTGAAAACAATACGTCTGCCTTCAATAAGGCAGAGGTAATAATAATAATAATAAGGGGTGTTACCTTAGTTCACTGGTAGTGAACAGCTGACGCCAAAGGACATCTCCAGCATTAGAAGCTGTGCAAAGACAAAATAATAATAGTAATAATAATAATAATAAGGGGTGTTACCTTAGTTCTCTGGTAGTGAACAGCTGACGCCATAGGACATCTCCAGCATTAGAAGCTGTGCAAAGACAAAATAATAATAGTAATAATAATAATAATTGTTGTTGTTCCTACAAACACTAGCAAAAACCTTCAGCAAAGCTGACTGGCTAAACAAAACTAGTTTATAATAAAGCTACAGAATGTCATTTTGGTTCAATGGATTATAGATTCCGGTGAAATTGGTTTTAAAAACTTTGAATAAGCTACATAACTTTTGTTCAAAAGTCCATTATTCCATGGCTAGTAATCATGTCTACTTCATTAAAGAATTAGGAAAGTCAGTCGACAATGTTAGTAACTTTGCTGGCCTAGTAGTAGCTGCTAGAATCCCATTTTCCAGTGAGACATTTTGTTTGTAGTGCTAATAATAATAATAATAGATGGTTTTATAAAGTTTGAGTTATTTAACCTGAGTGTATAAGACACAATGTTGTTCGAACATTTTCTGTCAAGTCATCAATTATGTTTTCATTTTTAGAATTTGAAATTCTCTTGGGGTGGGGAAGGAAACAGAAAGAAATTGGTTTCTTTAAAAGACATCTGAACCTGACTCTACCTGTTGTTGTGGTTGTCTTTTACATTTGTTCGTGTTTGTTGTTGTTGTTCCTTTTCTTTTGTTGAAACCATCCCAAATACAAAAAAAGTCTAAAAGATAAAACAAAACAACTACATTAATTAATTAATGTAAAAATAAAAAATAAGAATGTTTGTCATTCTGTCCGACACAATGTCAATTCTTTCATTGACAATTTCACCTGTGAAATAAATCAGAACAAACACTTATATAGAAATACATGCACACATACACACACACACTTTTGTGTGTGTGTGTGTGTGTGTGTGTATATATATATATATATATATATATATATATATATATATATATACATATATATACATGCATGAAACGTAAAAGTCTTTTTCATTTTCTCAAATATCAAACTAATACACTTGCTTGTTGTTTATAGGCTTGTCTTCGTCTTTTGTTTTTCTATAAATTTCAGCTATATATATATATATATATATATATATCTTTATCAGGTATATATTAGGTATATGGCAGATGATATATCATCATCATCGTTTAACGTCCGCTTTCCATGCTAGCATGGGTTGGACGATTTGACTGAGGACTGGTGAAACCGGATGGCAACACCAGGCTCCAGTCTGATTTGGCAGAGTTTCTACAGCTGGATGCCCTTCCTAACGCCAACCACTCAGAGAGTGTAGTGGGTGCTTTTACGTGTCACCCGCACGAAAACGGCCACGCTCGAAATGGTGTCTTTTATGTGCCACCCGCACAAGCCAGTCCAGGGGCACTGGCAACGATCTCGCTCGAAAATCCTACAGGAGCCAGTCAGGCGGTACTGGCAACGGCCACGCTCAAAATGGTGCATCTCATGTGCCACCCGCACAAGAACCAGTCCAGGGGCACTGGCAACGATCTTACTTGGCTTGCCGGGTCTTCTCACGCACAGCCCATTTCCAAAGGTCTCGGTCCGTAGTCATCGCCTCGGTGAGGCCCAATGTACGAAGGTCTTGCCTCACCACCTCAGCCCAGGTCTTCCTGGGCCTACCTCTTCCACGGGTTCCCTCAACTGTTAGGGTGTGGCACTTTTTCACGCAGCTATCCTCCTCCATTCTCACCACATGTCCATACCAGCGCAATCGTCTCTCTTGCACGCCACAACTGATGCTTCTAATGTTCAGCTTTTCTCTCAAGATACTTACACTCTGACGGGTATTCACATTGACATTACACATCCAACGGAGCATACTGGCTTCATTCCTTGCGAGCTTACGTATGTCCTCAGCAGTTACAGCCCATGTTTCACTGCCATGTAGCATGGTTGTTCGTACGCATGCGTCATACAGTCTGCCTTTTACTCTGAGTGAGAGTCCCTTTGTCGCCAGCAGGGGTAAGAGCTCTCTAAACTTTGCCCAGGCTATTCTTATTCTAGCAGCTACACTTTCAGCGCACCCACCCCCACTACTAACTTGGTCGCCCAGATAGCGGAAGCTATCGACTACCTCTAGTTTTTCACCCTGGAATGAGATAGAAGTTGTTTCCTGTTTGTTTGCAGTCTTTATTGCACCTGAACATCTGCCACAAACAAAAACTAACTTGCTAGTTAACCTGCCTTTGATGTTGCTGCACCTCTTATGTGTCCATAGCTTGCACCGGGTACATCTTATAGAGTTACTACCTACTCCTTTTCTACATACTGAGCAGGGCCATCTACCTGAAGGGGTTTGTGTTTTATCTACCTTCCTACTTATTAGGATTTTGGATTTAGCTAGGTTGACTCTAAGGCCCTTCAATTCTAGACCTTGCTTCCACACCTGAAACTTCTCCTCTAGTTCTGATAGTGACTCCGATATATATATATATATATATATATGTATGTATATAGATTGTATGTGTATGCATGTATGTATATTTATTTATGTATGTGTGTTTATATTCATGTATGTACATGTGTATATGTACCATAATCTTCCCTTTAGCATTCGGATAGCTCTGTCAAATGAAATGCATATTTATTTGTATTGTTTTGAATTACTCATGGCTTGTAGTTTTCAAATTTTGATCATGTGTTTGTTTATTTTTAAAATAACAGTGTCAGGTCAGTATGAGAGGCTGAATCTGGCCAGTTTGAACATAAAACAAGTACAATATTTGGGCCGGATATGGCTGGTGTAAATGTTAGAGTGTTAAGAATAAGGCAAAGAAGTCATTGTTGATTATTTTGTAATTATCAGTGAGTGATACCCTCACGGCTGCTGAAACACAGCTGAACAAGTTTTCAAAGTACACTTGCAAAAAGCTGGTCTAAAAGACAATGAATTAACCTTTAGCACACTGTAGGTGCATGATGTCACCATATGAGTTTTCTCGCTTGTAGCAACAGGGCAGTAGCAGTTGAAACAATTCTAGAGACAATGTAGTGTGCTAAAGGTTAAAATCCAATGAAATGTCTGTTGGTTACCTCACCTCGTAGTCATACATACATCATCACAGGAGCTCAACTTCCTGTTGTCATTAGATGTATTGTTTATCATCTTGTATGTTGACATAACTGACAGAATTACTTTTAGACAGACATCAAAATATTTGTTCTTATAAAATCAATCAACTACTTAGGAAATTTCTTAAATATAAACTTTTTGCTGAATAAACTTTTATGGCCTCAAAGACAGTTTTATACGAAGATGCAGGCATGGCTGTGTAGTTAAGAAGTTTGCTTCTCAACCGCATGGTTTTGGGTTCAGTCCTACTCAGCAGTACTTTGAACAAGTGTCTGTCTTCTATTATAACCCTGGTCAACCAAAACCTTGAGATTGAATTTAGGAAAAAGAAACTGAAACAAGCCCCTCTCTTTCTCTCTCTCTCTCTCTCTCACACACACATGTATATGTCTGTGTGTATTTGTAGCTCCTTACCTTGATGTCACACAGTAGTTGTAAGCAAGTGTCACTATCATAAAAGCTGTGTCCTTCGTTTCCAATCTTCTACATTAAACAAGTCTGGCCATGGGGGAAATATTACCATGCTTGGAAACAGTTGAGGTTTAATGACAGGAAGGGCATCCAGTGATGGAAAGTTTCTGCCTGTACAAAGGCATGGAGGAAGTTTGTGTAAGACTTTTATTTCAGAAGTTAATGAGTGTTTAGCTAGACATAGATCAGATCTGAAGTTGCTGACTTTGCCACAGATAGAAAGCTTGCTTCCCAACCATGTAATCTTGGGTTCATTTCCATAGTAAAGCAAGGCATGGCACCTTGGGCAAGTGTCTTCTACTATTGCCTTGTGAATTTATTTAGTTGATGGAAACTGAAAGAAGCTTGTCGTTTGTGTATATGTGTAGGTGTCCCCTTCTCTAGATATCATGTGATGGTTGTAAATGAGCATCATCGTCATGCAAGCAAGATTGTTTTTTTCTGGCCTTCTACACAAGACATATCTGACCATGGGGGAAAATATTGCCTTTATCTTCAAAACAAGTGAGAGTTAGCAGGAAGGGCATCCAGTTGTAGAAAATCTGCCTCAAACAATTCCATTTGACCTATTGCAAGCATGGAAAAGTGAGTGCCAAATGGATGATGATATTAACCCTTTAGCATTCAGATTAATCCATCAACTGCTTATTTATTCATATTGTTTCAAATTAATCATGTATTATCTCTTAGCTTTGTGATTTTTATGTTTAGAGTGGCATTGTAGGGTAGGTGTGAGAGGCCAGATCTGGCCAGTTTGAAAATAAAGACAGATCAAATACTTGGTCCAGATATAACCTGTTTGAGGGCTAAAGAGTTACAGTAATGCCAAGGTGTCATAATGTTTTGGTTATCAGCATATGATGAGTTTAATGTATAGGGGATTCCTTCAGATCAGTGATCATATGGAGTTGATCAAAACTGGGAATTAGTTTCCATTCAACAGCAATACTGATTAAAACAATTTGGGAACTCTGGCTGGAAATTTTAGTGCTGCAGTCATTTCGCGTTGCCTTTTCCCAGACCACTTCTGAAGGCTTGAACTCATTGTTGCATGGCAACAGAACATTTATTTACCATGCTGTTTACTTTTTGAATTCAGCTCTGCAGTGAGCAGAAGCGATTCCTTCATATCAGTTTACAGATTGGCAGGCAGTGACCAAACGAAGTTTAGCATCTTTACCATCAGGGATACTGCCATACTTTGCTTATGGCCAGATTACAAACCATTGATATTCCAATTCATAGTCAAACACATTAGACCATTCTGCAAACCACAGCAAGTTTTCTTTACATTCACAAAGACAGCATTAAAATACACACAAGCCAGCAAGGGAACTTAACAACATGAAAATATATTAACTGATAAAACAAATTTCTCATCTCCGATATATTTCCACTTCATAAATCTACAAGTTCAGCTGCAAGTGACTATTTAATTAATTTCATTGCAAAACTCTTTGGCATGCTGATTTCTAAATCTAACAAGTCTAGAATTTACACTGCTGCTGATGGAAGTAGTGGAGGTGTTCGTAGTGGCAGCACTGTCTGTTGGTAGATCACCACTACGAGATATAATGTATTTATTCTGAACCTCTGAATTGCATGTTGTTAAGTTGAAATTGAAATAGTGAATGGAGCCAGGGTGGAGGGAGAAGGCTTCCTGATGTTACTGCTAGGGCCAATGTAATTATGTAAATCAGATAAGGGATTTTGCTGGTAAATGTATTCGTTTGAAAGCTATCAGCTGCTCGGGACTCTGATATTTACAGATTAGTTAGCTTTATTAACTTACTTTCTCTCTTGCTCTCTATCCCTCTCTCTCTCTCCTTTCTATCCATCTCTCTATCTCCCCCTCTCTCTTTCTCACTTCCCTTCTGCTCCCTGTCCCTTGCCTCTCTCTCTCTCTATATATATATATATATACACACACACACACACACACACACACATCATATATCTTTTTATTTGTCTGAACAATTTGACTCAGAATCACATCACTTACAAGTTTCATCAAAGTGAGATAAACATTTTGGATTATTCACATTATATATATGTATATTAAAGGTGGGGCTCCAGCATGGCCACTGTGTGTGTTTGTGTGTGTATATATATATATATGTAGAAGCGGGAAAAGGAACACAAGAGTTGATATGTATAAGGAAAATAAGACAAGGTAGAAAATGCTAAAATAATTTTATCATGAAGAACATTTTAGCACCGGTTTCAGTCTGTGACATTTTCCACTTAGAGTAAAGCATCAAAACCAATTAAATTGTGAAACGTTTTTTTTTTAATATTTCCCTAGTTTTCAAATGCAAGGGACATTTTCTTTTTTTCAGTCAGTCTCTGTGTCTCTTTTCTATTCTTGTGGGTTCTAGGTGGTTAGCAGCAGCTAGTTTGATATGAATTCTTGTCTTTGATTGTTTAAGCTGCAGTAGTAGTAGAGAAAGGAGGCGTTTGTACGAAGCCTGTCACATATTTACTTGTATGTTTATGTTGTGTTTGTCCACCACCACTTGACAACTGGTGTTGGTTTGTTTACATCCCTGTAACTTAGCAGTACAACAAGAGGCTGATTCAGTAAATACTAGTTTTAAAAAATATGTTCTGGTCAAATTGGTGCTCCAGCATGGCCACAGTCCATTAACTGAAACAAGTAAAAGAAAAAAGATAAATATAATGAGGCAACCTCCTTGTGTTCTTGAGTTCCTCAAACTTTTCTCTTTTTCTTGGGTTTTCATTTCAGTTCTCCTTAACCCCACAGCAAGTTAAGATGTCAACTGAATATTTGACTGTTGTGTATGATAAGGCATCCACTTTGTGTTTTGAAGTTGTTTAATGGTACCCCCTCCCCCAACATACAAAAATGTTTGATTTTTTGCTTTAAGCTCTGACTTCCCAGGAAAGGATTTTCGGACACTGGGCCTCACTGAGGAAATGACAAGGGACCAGGAGATGTGGTGATTCGCTGTACTTGATAAGACATGTCTACCCAAGTAAAATTGCTGTCTTCCGCACATCCAGGCTTGTCTTTTAAGGAGCCACTGCCACATGAAAAGCAACCGTGCTAGTGCTGCGTAAACACACCCATGACCATGACAAGTAAAATGCATCCAGCACACTCTGTTAAACAGATGGCATTAGGAAGGGCATCCAGCCATACAGACCGTGCCACAGCGAATCCGAATAGCTCCCTGTGAGCCACCTCCATGTCAAGCCATCCAACCCATGCCAGCATGGAGACCAGATGTTAAATGATGATGATGATGATGATGACTTATTTCTCTTTGCAACCCTTTAAGCCCTAACAGAAATGTGGAACTGAAAAGTGCTGTCAACCCCTTTGTGCTCTCAAAATGGATTCTAACACCTTTGCAACTAAACACTTCCCTTAAACAATTTTCTATATTTAACTTTTTTCAAATTTGCGTAAAATGTTCAGCAATAAATACTGAAGGAAACTGTTTTAGATGCTGTAAAAATTATTTTGTTTACTTCAAAATATATGTTTTTAAAAAATAAATATGTATAGAAATGAAATTTCTGAATAAAATTTAGTGAAAACAACTAATAAATAAAGCAAAAAATATATAATTTGAATTATTCTAAATGAAAGGAAAAAATAAGAACTTGATATTTTAATGACCAAAAACAGAATTATTTTTCTCTGAAATTTACTTCCATAAATATCAGAAATATTAGCCAATGTATTGAGTAGTTGGAAACAATTTATGCATCAGTTTACATGGAGAGTGCTATGGCCAGTAGTTGGTCTTGCATTATCATTCACATTTTGAAAATTTTCACAGGTTTGTTCTCATTTATTATCTGAGCAATGAGGTGTATTTTGACACTGGAAATGTTTCTAACTGCTTTCCTTGTCTTCACCCAGCTACTACAAATGGTTTTGGTGTGGTACTTATTTTTTTAAAGCCTCGTACTTATTCTATCAGTCTTTTTGCAAACTACCAAATTGCAGGGACATAAACACACCAACAACCTGCTGTCAAGCAGTGGTGGGGAGAGAAACAAACACAGACACCTACATGAGTCAGTTTCAGTTTCTGTCTACCAAATCCACTCAAAAGATTCTAGTTCACTGGAGGCTATAGTAGAAGACACTTTCCTAAGGTGCTACTCAGTGGTACTGAACCCGAAACCATGTGGTTGGGAAGCAAACTTCTTACCACACAGCCACACCTGTGACTTTTTAATTTATTTATTTAGGCAGACTGGAGCAAAGCAGGTCTGCCTACCTTTGTTTTGAAACATAAGACAAGTCACTTTGGATGAGAAATTTGAACTCGTGATTGTCTAATAATTAGTTAGGAACTTCTGCTTGGCAGCCTCTGTTATGTCTCTGATGATGACTGTTTTTGATTGTTTTTTTTTTTTTATTTTTCCTTTTCCCCTCTCTTGCACACACTCTGTTGTTGTTTACTCTCTGGTCAGACCTAAAAAATTAACTGAAAGGGACACAATCAAATACTACTAGGTACTCGATCCAAAGCCTTACCAAGCCAGCCTTCCATTAACTGTTGTTGTTCTTGTTGTTCAGTCCCAAATCAACCCTAATTAAGCTGTTTTTTTTTTTTTTTTTTTTTTGTGGTATAGTGTCTTATATTTTTTACTTGTTTCACTCATTAGACTCCAGCCATGCTGGGGCACTGCCTTGAACAATTTGTTTTGGTCAAATGAACTGACCCAGTAATTTTTTTGGTAAGCCTGGATCTTATTCTGTTGGTCTCTTTGCCAAACTGCTAAGTTATGGGGATGTCAGCATACCAACACACATGCACACACACATATCACAGGCTTCTTTCAGATTTCCGTCCACCAGATCTACTCACAAGGCTTTGGTCAGTCCAAGGCTATTGTAGAAACACTTGCCCAAGCTGCCATGCAGTGGGGCTGAACCTGGAACCATGTGGTTCGGTAGTAAGCTTCTTACCACAGAAGCATGCCTGTACCTTTAGTGTATCTAAGATTTTTTTCAGCTAATGTTTTTTTTGTTTGTTTTTTTACTTTAAGGTAATGCAGGTAGGGCTGTGTGGTTGAGAAGTTCACTTCCCAACCACATCACTTTGAATACAGGCCTGCTGTGTAGAACCTTGGGCAAGTGTCTGCCACTATAGCCCTGGGATGACCAGATCCGTGTGAGTGGATTTGGTAGTCAGAAACTGAAAGAGGCCCATTGTGTGTGTGTGTGTGTGTCCATGTGTATTTTGTTTATATCTGCACTGTAAGAAAATTGGTGGTGGTGTCACTTCTGTCAACAAATCATCTGCTTGCTTTGTGCCTTGCAAAGGAAGTTGAAATAAGAGATCGCTTTACTGAAAACTTATTAGATTTTGGGATCGATCCAGTACTGGACAAGGATTCTGGATTATTCTTCCGGTGTTTTTATTTAGTTTTGAGAGCAGCTGTGCCCATTTTATGTATTCTCGTTTGTGAGAGCAGTCGGGTTTATTTCAGGTATTCTCATTTTAAAAGTCATCTCTAGCTAATCGTTGAAGACATTGGTGTTGTCTTGGTGGAAGTTTGCACTCTCTGAGCGCTCTTATTATTAATATGGTTGTGATCTGGCAGAATCATTAGCACGCTGGCCATGCTTAGCAGCATTTCATTCATCCTCAACTTCTGAGTCCAAATTCCACTGAGGGTCAACTTTGCCTCTCATCCTTTTGAGCTCAATAAATTAAGTACCAGTTAAGCACTCAGGTCAGTGTTGTTGGCCTTGTGCCAAAATTTGAAACTGATATCATTATTATTGTTGTTCTTATTAAGGCAGCAATCTAGCAGAATCGTTAGCTCACTGGGCAAAATGCTTAGCAGCATTTCATTCGTCTTTACATTCCTGAGTTCAGATTCTGTTGAGCTCAAGTTTTATCCTTTTGCGGTTGATAAAACAAGTACCAGCTGAGCAGGAGGGGGTGGGGTCGATGTAATTGATTGAGGCCCACCCTCAAAACTGCCTGTCTTTTTGCCAGAATTTGAAACTATTATCATCATCATCATCATCATCATCATCATTACTATTCTGTTCTTAAGTGGCATGTGAGCTTTAAGTGAAGGTCTTTACTTTTTACCTTATAAACATTGAAATTGATTGCAACATCTTATTCCACAAATAACCATTCAGCTAAGCGTGTTCATTTAGTTGTCAATTTTGTCTTTGTGATAAACTAAAATATTTTAGTGTTATTGTTGATGCTGGTGGTTGGAAGAAACCAGAATTTTGTTGTTGTTTTTTTTTTTTGCTGTTGTGTTTAAAATATTTTTCCCTCTAAAATACATTGATTTGCATTTTTTATTTCATTTTATATTCTATTTTTAGGATTTTTTTCTTTGTAACCTAAAATTCATGAATAATTCTATTTCGAGATTTTTTTTTCTTTACATTCTCTGCCACTTAGGAACTAAGTGATTTTTTTTCCCCCTTTTCAATTTAAAACTGTTAATATTTTTATATTAACAGTTTTAATTAGCTCGGTTGAATCTTTATTTGAATTGTCATGTTTATGTTCTCTATGTATGTGTAGTTGCATTATTTATATATTTATTTGTTTTGTTTTACACTTATTTAAGAAAGCTTTACATGTACTTTGTGGTAGAACAACATGTAAACAGAGAATTTGTTGTGTGTAAAAGCGCCCATGCCAGTGTCACAGAAGGGTTACTGATGCTGATGTCACATTAGAAGCACTCAGTACACTCTGTCAAGTGGTTGGCATTACAAAGAGCATCCAGCTATACAAACCATGCCAAAACAGACCCTGACAGCTCCTGTCAAATTATCCAACCTTTGCAAGCATAGAAAACAGACATTAAAATGATGATGATGATGATGATGATGATGATGGACACATGTGCTAGCTGGGTTAACTGAATTTTGCAGTTCCATATTTAAAAGTTTTCCGTAATTGACCATTAGCAACAACAAAGCTCACATGATGGAATGTCAACAATGGCTGCTAAATTTATTTGCTTTTTTTTCTCAAACTGACAGTCACAGTTGCTTAACCCTTTGGCATTTAAACCAGCCATGTCTGGTCAAAATATTTTACCTGTTTTATGTTCAATCTAATGAGATCTGGCCTCTCACAGAAACCCTGCAATACCACTCTAAAACACAAGTTTCCTCATCGAAATCTCAAAGCTACATGAAAATGCATGATTAATTCAAAACAATGTGAATAAATAAGCATTACTTTTGACAGAGTAATCTAAATACTAAAGGGTTAAACCAGTTGAATCTAGCCCACATATTCTACCTGTCTTATGTTCAAACTAACCAGGTTCAGCCTTTTACACCTACCTTACCATGTCCTTCTAAAAATAAACATTCACAACATCAAATTCTCAATACAACAAGATAACGTATGATTAATTCAAACCAATGCAAGTAAACAAGTATTACATTTGACAGAGGAATAGAAATGCTAAAGAGTTGGAATGGACTTCACAAAATCTCTCAGGATGAAATTGTAATCTGCATACACACACACATACACACACTGTCTCATTTCACGTTCACAAATACACATACACACACTTGTATACTGTAGGTACCACTCATTTAACTTAATTACTTCACTAATTTTTTTTTTCTCTAGACTTCTATTTAAGACTACTTTTTTTGCTATAATGGTATTACTATGGTTTCTACCATGCACAAGTGCCTGATCACGTGGTTAAAGTAATTGCTTTTCGGTTACACTGTTCTGGGTTCAGTCTCACTGCATGGTGTCTTGGGCATGTCTTGCACTTTAGCCACAGTGTGTACTGGCCCTCTGTCCGTTATGACAAGTGTTCCAGTGGTTTCGATGATGCAAACAGCCTGCTTGTGAAAGTAACATACAAGTAGCTGAGAACCTCACAGACATGCATACACTTAACATAGTTCTTAGGGAGATTCAGTATGACACAAAGGCTGACCCTTTGAATTATAGGTACAGCTTATTTTTGCCAGCTAAATGGACTGGAGCAACAAAAAATAAAGTGTCTTGCTCAAGGACACAACATGCCAACTGAAATTGAACTCACAACCTTATGATCATGAGCCGAATGCTCTAACCACTAAGCCATGCATCTTCACTAGTCACAGTGTAAGTGACTGACTATTCCACGGACATTTGTCCCCTTTTGGTTGCAGGCAGAATCAGTGTGACATGAATTGCTGTCTATAATTTCCATTAACCCAATTTCACTTGCAAGGCCTGAAGCTTTGGTCGCTGTCACTTAGCCATGCAGTAGGATTGGAAGCAGGGTGGCACGATATTGATGCTATCATGGCTTCAACCATTCCTGTGCGCACGCACACACACACACACAGACACACACACACACACACACAGTGAGTAATGTTAGGTAAGAAGTGAGTTCGAATTGTCTGTTGTAGTTATTTCAGTTACTCGCTGAAGAGCATTGAGCTCAATCCCAACACCTGGGAAACACAAGCACAAGATCGCCCTTCCTGATGAAGCTGCACCAACAGAGGTTCCACCTCCTCTGAACAGAACAGGATTGCAAACTGTGCAAGTCCAGAGCTAACTCTTTGCCTTCAGTCCCAGCCAACCACCAGTGTCTGTCCTGTGGCCGAGTCTTCCATGCATGCATCAGACTGATTGGCCGTGGCTGGACATACCATACCCTGTCTTCTTCTCTTATGTGATGCCCTTGGTTATAATTAATGATGACGGACAAACTAATGAATAATAATAATGATCCCTCCATAATAATGATCCTTGTTTGTACATTCATTGGGGGAGGATGACCATAACAGCCTGTGATAGTATTACTTCATGGGAATCGGATTTATGCGAGAGGAAAGTTGTGCAACATCTTTCATCTTCACTTTTATGCCCCCAGGACTGCCTTGATTCAAAGGATAAATAAAGTTTAATCAGAGACAGGTGTAAATGCAGTGAATGACCAGAACTATGATGTTTGTTGAAACTGCTATTTTCGTCATTGAACTCAGTTATTCTCTTCTGCTCATTCTCCGTGTGAAGATAACTAATGCTCAAGAAAGACTGGAATGTCACGACTGCTACATTCCCACTGATGTCAGTAAGACTAAGCATCTATTGAAAGGGTTAAGCAGTTAATTATTTTTCAGACTAATATTTGACATAACTTTGTGTGTGCATGTTGTCATATAATCATTATATCAATGCCAGTAAATTATTTAAATTCATAGCCTCTATTTAATCCTGGTTTAATCTTCAAATAAGATTTCAGATTGAATCAACAAGAAAGAATTTTTTTTTTTTTTAAATCACTTAATTGAGTTCAGAAGTAGAATGAAAACAATTCTTAAGAGAGTAGAGTAATTGTTCTCCAATTTACTCTAAAAACAAATTACCTGAAATTGAGTTTTAATGAGAAAGTCATTAAAACACTATTTGTTGTCTAACCCTATATCATCCTTGAATTAGGCCCTTCTTGTAACAGTAAAGATTGTTGAACAAATGTGTGAAGCCTCCAAGCTGTTGCACATTGTACTTCAAATTGTCTTCTAATTACTGTTCTTTTTATTCTTTTTCTTTTTACTTGTTTCAGTCATTTGACTGCAACCATGCTGGAGCACTGCCTTTAGTTGAGCAAATCGACCCCAGGACTTATTCTTTGTAAGCCTAGTACCTATTCTATCGGTCACTTTTGCCGAACTGCTAAGTTACAGGGGCGTAAACACACCAGCATTGGTTATCAGGCGATGGTGGAGGGACAAACTCATATATATATATATATGATGGGCTTCTTTCAGTTTCTATCTACCAAATCCACTCACAAGGCTTTGGTCGGCCCAAACCTATAGTAGAAGACACTCGCCCAAGGTGTTATGCAGTGGGAGTGAACCCAGAACCATGTGGTTGGTTAGCAAGCTACTTACCACACAGCCACTCCTGCACCTACTGTTGTTTAAAAATGTTTAAAAAGAAGAGGGAGGAAATATCTCAGCTGCATAGTCAATAGATACATTATATCCAAACCTCATTTTATCATAGGTTTGTTCATTCAAAGCTGACCCAGGGTTAAACAGCTAAGGTGCCAAGTAACTCACCCTCTGAGGGGGCACAAGGGTGGGGATATTGGAGGAGGTGGCCTTGTGTGAAGTGATGAGAGGTTAGTGTGACAGAAGGGTAGAAACAGGGGTTTCATTGTTGAGGAGACACATGGTTACCCTGTTTCATAAATTCAAGGTTTCAGTGATGTGATTGTTTATTTTTAGAATGACATTGTAAAATAGGTGTGAGAAATCGGGCCTGGCCAGTTTGTACATAAAGCAGGTAGAATATTTGGGCCAGAACAGAATATTCTGGTAGACTATTTGTGCCAGTTTAAATGCTAAAGTGTTAATGCTTGTAATAGAGTGGACTCTGCTAAAGGCATCAAGGTGCCTGGTGGTGGTCTTAAACTCGGCAATGGATTTAGTCTGTCACCCAAGTAGGCTGTGGTGAGATTTGAACTCAGAATGCAAGAGCTTGAACAAATCTTATTAATGATAGATGTCTGTCATATCTCTCAACCATTGTCTAAAACAGAATCGCAAGTTCCTTCAGCACAGCTGTGTGGTAAGAAGTTTGCTTCCCAACCACATGGTTCTGTGTTCAGTTTCACTGTGAGGCACCTTGGGTAAGTGTCCTCTACTACATACAGCCTCAAGCTGACCAAAACCACATGAGTGGATTTGGTAGATGCAGACTAAAAGATGCCCATTTGTGTGTGTGTGTGTGCGTGCAGGCATGCATGTACATGTCTCTGTAACTATGTTTGTCCCCCACCACTGCTTGACAACTGGTATTGGTGTGTTTATGTCCCTCTAACTTATCAATTTGGCAAAAGAAACAGATAGGATAAGTACCAGACATTAAAAAGTAAGTACTGGTGTCAATCCATTCAATTAAAATTCTTCAAATCAGTGCTCTATCATGGCCACAGTCAGATGACTAAAACAAGTAAAGGATAAAAGAATATCATATCTATTTTTGTATAAAATACAAATTTTTCTTCCATGCCCTTCTACTGCTGCCACCACAACCTTTTTCCTTTTTTTTTTCTCAATTTTTGTGAGTTGTTTTTCAATTGAAATTGGATAGTCTTTCCTTTACTAATTTCTCTGCCTTTTAATTAATTGTCTTCAATGTATTGCTCTTTTTCAGAAATAAATTCCATCTGTACCCAGAAATTAAAAGCTAAAGAAATGCTGCTGAAGAAAATTCAGCGTAAACAAATGAAGAACACACCAGTTGTGGGTGATTTGACTGATATGAAAGAGAGCCTGCCCACTTTTACGGCACAGAAGGAAACAGCTAAAGAAAAACCATTGTGAGTGTTCTTGTATAAAAACTGCCTTTTTTTTTTTTTTTTTGTGGTTTCTGTTCTTGTATTCTTCTTCACAATCCCACCTTTAATCTCTTTTGAGGCACAATGGCTATGAGATTAACCCCTGTGATACTAACTCACCTGAGATAGCTCTGGTTTAAAACTGTTCATTTTAAATTGTTCACTAATGAAAATTAAAACCCTTCATCAAAATTTATGGAAATGCTTTTTGTTATGTTCTGAATACCAGCTTAAGCCTTTTATTACCATATTTCTGTTGAAATACACTGCCTTTGTTTCAATTGATTTTGAAGATATTGAAGAATTTAATAAAACAACTCTGTCATTATCAAGCTGGGTTTTGGAACATAAAATAACATTTGAATTTTGATGGGAAATTTTAATTTAGATCTCTTTAAACCAAGAGGAAATTTGCATCATGGAAGCAAGAGTAGTCTTGGGCTGGGTTAGCATTAAAAGGTTTAACAAAACAAGGTTATTGAGCTAAATCCATTCAAATTCCTATTTTCAAAATTAATTGGAAAACATAGGATGTATATTCCTTTAGAAATATGACTACATAAGAATTAAGCTGTCCGACTACTACAGCTCACAAGGTCTTAAATTCAAGCCATACTAACACTAGTCTTTGTATGCTACCTCTGCTTACTTCATTTTGCTCAGTCGATAAACAAGTTTCACTCCTATGCCTACAATGGCATATGAGTTGCCTTATACACAGCTGGAAAGCTGGTAGAATCATTATCAAACCAGACAAAACACTTAGCAGCATTTCTTTAGGTTTTACATTCTGCATGAAGGCACATAGCTCAGTGGTTAGTGTGTTGCGCTCACAATTTAAATTTATTGATAGTGAGTTTGATTCCTAAACCAGGCTGTTTTGTGTTCTTGAGCAAGACAGTTTATTTCATGTTGCTCCACTTTCACTCAGCTGTAGAAATGAATTGCGACATCACTGGTGCCAAGCTGTATCGGCCCCTTTGCCTTTCCCTTGGATAACATTGGTGGTATGGAGAAGGGAGGCTGGTATGCATGGGCGACTGCTGGTCTTCCATAAACAACCTTGCCCAGACTTGTGCCTCAGAGGGGAATTTTTTAGGTGCAATCCCCATAGCCATTCATAACTGAAGAGGGTCTTCACTGTCTACATTCCGCATTCAAATTCTGCCAAGGTCAACTCTGCCTTTTGTCCTTTTGAGCTGAACAAACTAAGTAGCAGTTGAGCACTGGAGGTTGATGTGATTGTTCATCCTCTGCATCCCTGCCCACCCCTAAAACTGTCAGGCCTTGTTCCCATAGTAGATCATACACACAGTTGCATAACCTGCACAATGTTACTTTGGTTAATGGATTCCTAGATACAAGTACTGGGGTTAATTCATTCAACTAAAATTCTTCAAGGTGATGCCCCAACATGGCCACAGTCTGAAACGAGAAAAAGTTTTCTTTCATGACTCACTACAGAAAGAAGCTGGATAATAATTCGGCTGCTTAAGAAAAAAAGAAAAACAAGAGGCACCTTGTTTCCAACAAAAAGAATCATATCATATGACGACAATTTGACAAAAATCGTTTAAAATTGAAATTGGAGCTAAAATTAATTCAGATCAGAGTTTCTTAATCTGTTTGAGCTTAGAATACTCTCGAGATCAATTATTGAAATAAGTGCACTTTACTTGGAAGGTATTTTTTTCTAAAAAGAAAGCTGTTTTTTAAGGGGAAAGTTAACTATAAAATATAGCAAACTATGGCTCATCGTCATCATCAACATTTAATGCCCATTTTCCATGCTGGCATGGGTTGGATGGCTTGACAAGACCTGGCATGGCCAGGACCTGCACCAAGTTCCATAGTCTGTTTTGGCTTGGTCTCTATGGCTACATGTGCAACCTGATGCTAACCAATTTACCAAGTGTACTGGGTGCTTTCTACGTGACACTATCACCAGTGCTTTTTATGTGGCACCAGCAACAGCACTGGTTAAGTGCCCTTTACGTGGTGCCAGCAACAGCGCCCTTTACGTGGCACCAGCAAAGATGCCCTTTACATGGTGCCAGCACTAGTGCTTTTCATTTGGCATCAGTATCAACACCAATGCTTCTTACATGGCACTTTGGTTTTAGGATATCTGTTGTGTTGTGGTGGGCAGGTCTTCTTGTGCTCTGCAATGTGCTGCATATCTCAGTCCTCTGTCACCTCCTTTGTATAATGCTCAGCATTTTGAGATTGGCCTTCAATACTTTGTCCCATGTTTTCCCGAGTTTCCTTCTTCCAAAACTTCTCTCCACTTTGTATTATTCACATTTCAGGTGATGGCATGGCTTTAGGATTAAGAAGTTGGCTTCACATCCACAGGGTTTCAAGTTCAGTCCTACTGAGAGGCACCTTGGGCATCTGTTTTCTACTGTAACTCCAGATCAAATAATGCCTTCTCAGCAGATTTGGTAGATAGGAACTGAAAGAAGTTCGTTATATATACGTTTGTGTGTTTCTGGCTACTTGTCATTGTTTTCTGATTGTAAATGAATGCCATACAAGCATGTTGTTCTTTTGCAGTCTTCTGTCAAAATATATGTCCACCTATTGTTGTTATTGTTAATATATATATATATATATATATTGTTTGTTTTGATTGTTTAGGCCATATAAACCACCTGTGAAGTTAAAGTCCCGTCAAAAGGAAATGTAAGTTTTATTGCATTTTATCATTCTTGCTTGCTTCTGTATTTTGCTGTATTTTATCAGGCATGGCTGTATAGTAAGAAATTTGCTTTCTGACCAGATTGTCTCAGGTTCAGTTCCACTGTGTGACAGCTCGAGCAAATGTCTCCTACTGGAGCCACATATAAAGCACCTAGGCTGGCACTGTGTAAGGTACCTGTGCTGGTAAAGAACACCCAGTACACCCTGTAAAGTGGTTGGCATTAGGAAGGGCATCCAGCCATAGAAACCATGCCAAAATGAACAAATGGAGCCTGGTGTTGCTCTCCAGCTGGCCAACTCCTGCCAAACCCTCCCGTCCATGCCAGCATGGAAAACGGATGTTAAATGATGATTTTGTTTCTGTACAAGTTGTTGGTATGTTTCTTTATAGGCACAGGTGTTGCTGTCTGGTAAGAAGCTTGCTTCCCAACCACGGGGTCCTGAGTTCCATCTCACAGCATGACATCTTGGGCAAGCCTCATCTACTATAGCCGACCAAAAGCTTTGTGAGTGGATTTGGTTTATGGAAACTGACTGAGGTTGTTATGTCTATGTATGTATGTATATGTGTATGTGTGCATGCGTGTTTTATTGTCTCCTTGCCTTGTCTTCCTGTGACAGTTACAAATGAATGTCACTGACATGCAAATGGTGGCCATCATTTCCTCTCTTCCATGAAATACACCGGGCCAAGGGAAAATATTGCCTTACTTGGAAACCAGTGAGGGTTGGCAACAAGAAAGACATCCAGGTGTAGAAAAGCCACCACAACAAATTGCATCCAACCCATGCAAGCATGGAAAAACGGATGTTAAATGATGATGATGATGATGATGGTTGTTGATTTTGATTTTTACTTTTAACTGTTTCAGGTTGGAAAACATTAACATCTTCAAGCAAGTGTTGAGTCATCCAATATTTAAACAAAATCCAGGTTCTGCTATTACTGAACACCTACAGAATAAAGTGGAACACATGAACAGCTGTTAGTGGCATTAACAAATGAGAATTCCGTTTTTTGTTATTGTTTTTTTGTCTTTTTTTCTTCTTGGTTTTTTTTTTTTAACAAAGTAAATAAACTATTAACACTGTTCTTTGAAAAAAAAAAAACTCACTTGCAGACTCAATCTCAGACAACCACCGTAATCTACTTAGCTTGCAAAACTACTTGGACATGTACAAAAAAAAAGAAAAGGAAAGAAAAATTCAAGCACATGAGCAGAATCCCCAAGATGCATACACATAGATACACAAAATCCAACACACACACACACACACACATACACGCAGAGGCATATATGAAACACAATCAAACACCAGATGCTGACACATGAGATTCCAAAGACCGCTCACTGTCACACTCAGGAAAACTCTGTAATGCAATCATTCTATTGTTCCAGTCTCATGTTGAATTCCAACTGTTGGCCAATTTGTCCCAAAGTTCGTATTTTGACATAAAATTAACAAAGCAAATGTCATTTATTTCTCCCTTCATCTCTCATGTCATCTGACAAATACCAACCAAAATGGCATGAATCAGTCAAGCTTTACCTGCTAGAAATAGCAACCTAAATGCTTTTAAATCAGATCTCAATGCTGGATGTTCAAGAACCAAATGAAGGGCAGATTTCCAATCCCGGGATCATGGGATCATCCTGATTCCCAAAAGTTATGTCTATGTAGAGCAAATGCAGGCTGAGATACAGGGGTCTCAGATGGAGAGACAGAATTTCGCTTCTATTACTATTATATTTATACACACACACACACACACACACACACACCCAAATGAGCTAAGTTTTATACTATTAGAATACTTGAACAGCCATATTTATAAAATGTTCAATGTATCTTAAAACAATGATGGAAAAGGGAGCTTGTGTCCTTTTTTTATCCACCAACTAATGTCTCCTTTCCTCACTACATCACTTTATACATTCTTCTCTTCTTTATTATCTCTCTCTCTTTCTCTCTCTCTCTTTCTCTCTCTCTCTTTCTCTCTCTTTTTCTCTCTCTCTCTCTCTCTCTCTCTTTCTTTCTCTCTCTCTCTTGTTTCTTCATCCACTCTGCAGGGTGGTTGATGTTAGGAAGGACATCCAGTCATAAAAACCCTGCCAAAACAGACACAGAAGCCTTGTGCAGTCTTCTGCCTAGCTAGCTACTGTCAAAGTGTCCAACCCATGCCAGCATGGAAAGGGGACATTAAAAGATAATTATGATAGTTTAAAAAGCCTCCACAAATTGGTAGGAGTGTAGTTGGGAGGGAGATGATTTTTATCGCCAGTGTTCCCATGTTAGTGCCACATAAAAAAACACCCATGCTGGTGCCATGTAAAAAGCACTCAGTACATTCTGTAAAGTGGTTGGCGTTAGGAAGGGCATCCAGCTGTAGAGACCCGGCCAAAGCAGATGGTTGGGGCCTGGTGCAGCTCTCCAGCTGGCCAGTACTTGTCAAACCGTCCAGTCTACACCAGCATAGAAAGTGGACATCAACTGATGATCATGTTCAGAGACTAAAGTATGACAAGGGAAAAGAGACAGGCATCTTGCTGTTGAGATGTGGGTAGGGGGGGGGAGGGGGAATTAGCTGGAGACAGACGAGATGGATGGACAGGTGGATAAGTTCATAAGAGTGTGGGAAAAGAGTGACAGACAGATGATGGGTATAGAACTGAAAGGTGAACAAGAGTGGGAGTGTGGTCAATGATAAAAATGAGAAGTGTGGCAATCACAAATGTAGCTCAGGAGAAAGGAGGAGGTAACTGGTGGCCCAAAAGAAATGACCATTGGAAAACAAATTTGTATGGAATAATATTTAGAAAGGGGGATGGGTGACAACGATAAATGGTTTCAAGGAAGCGGGATTACTGGCAGCACAAAAAGGAGATGAAATGTGTAAAATGTATAGCAGTTGAATAGGGTCATGGTCAGAGGAATAATATGAGAATGGGTAAAAGATTAAAGGATGTGAGACTCAACATCCTTTCACGTGAAAGCACCCGTTACACTCTTAGTGGTTGACATTAGGAAGGGCATCTAGCCATAGAAAACCATGCCAAATCAGACTGGAGCCTGGTGCAGCCTTCCAGTGTGCCAGCCCAGTCAAACTGTCCAACCCATGCCAGCATGGACAACGGGCATTAAATGATGATATATAAATGCATACATACACCTAGTGTTTGTTATTAGTGCCAGTTCATCAGAAGTTTTGTGATATACTACATTTGCTGGCTTAAATTCAGCTATTATGTTATAATGGATTTGTGACACATACGCACACAGTTGTTACTAAGCCACATTACTTGACAGTTACAGGGTGTTCAGGCTAAATTTGACAGTTTGCATAAAAGGGAGAGAAAAATAATGTTCCATTGAAAAATAAAGTGTTTTAAAAAAATCAAAAATTATCAACTAAATTATGGCTGGTGGGTAACAGTTTACTCAATGTAACTGTCCTCAGCTTCAACCATGGCCAAAGATGGCTCTGGAACCTGGTGCCTGTGTTCCTCACTGCATCCCTGGGAAGATCTTTGAACACCTCTTTGACATTGGCCACCAGCTCAGCTTGGTATTACAGGCAAAGTGGTTGGTGTCTTTCTCACCTGCACTCCACACATAGTAATCCATGGAATTACAATTGGTGGACATTAGAGCTGGTGAAGTCATAGAAACTCTCTGGTAACCACATCTGACTCTTTCTGGAAGTATTGCAAGGGGTCAGATTCTGCTGCCATACATATGGCTTTCCAGCAGCAACCCTCTCCAACCAGAGTTTGACTACAGTCTCCAGCAGCTTCACGTAGCCGTCTGAAGTGAGCCTCAGGCCCTGTTCAAGTATGTGGTGCAGCCGCAGTTTGGCAGAACTTAGTTTTTGTGGTCTCCATGTCATGTCTGACAGCCTTTACAGTGTTCATTGAGCAGCAGTCATGATACAGGTAACTGTTTTCCAATGTTCAGATGGCTTCTAATCCTCCACGTCAACTATCTCTTTGACTACATCTTTAAATCTTTATGCTCTTGAATGTTGTTGACCAGTACATCAATCTGTTCCTGAAACAAAATATTGTCAGGTTTTGTCCAAACACCCTGTACATCATTGTTAACCTTAGCAAGGTATTTTTCATGAAAGTGCTCAACAAATAAGCATATAAATTATTTGAGGCTATGATGTCACATCCTAACACTGAAAGAATGAACTGAGTCTACTTCCACTACATGTTATTTAGTATTTACAATCTTCCCTTATAGTATACCTTCTGCTGCAGATCATTCTATTTTGAGAACTGTATCTCTCATCATATAGTATACAAAAAAAATAGAATCTCCCTGTAACTAACAATATGAGCTTCAAGGAGTTTGATATAGAAATACCCAGAGTGGACAAATGTTCCAAGAAAACAAATTATTATCCAACTAGATGAAGTTTATCTTTTGTGGAATAATTCCCTTAAATTATTTAACATGAATTTAACTTTCTAGCAGCACATATATTTAATAACAGGATGCGTACACACATAAATATTTTCTCTTTACTCAGCAAAACATAAACCCAAAATGTTTTACAAATTTTTAGCTCCTAATGAAATATAATTTTTTAAAACTATTAACATTGTTTTTAACTACATTTTTTCTGTTCAGTGAACATTTAACGTTAATGATAAAATTTATTTTTCGTTTTCAAGACTAAAAACGTTTGAGAAATAATTTTTAATTTACATCTATTAATTTTGTTCCCAAAGAAAGAAAAAGTAATCTTTCTTTCTCTCTCTCTCTCTCTCTCTCTCTCTCTCTCTCTCTCTCTCTCTCTCTCTCTCTCTCTCTTGTTACATTTATATAGTTTCATTAAGGTAGCATGCACTATTTAGCAGTAGTGCAGAAGCTTTCATTATAGCCAGTCATAGCATTGCATACAGCTGGTTCCAAACTCAGCAGTTAGAGTATCTTTCACCAATACAGACACTGTTTGATCTGTACTTTGAGGGGTTGAAACTACAGGCCCCTGCTACATAATCAGTTCATTTATTTTTGCCATGCAGGGATGGCTTAGCTAGTTACATGTTAATGTATTTAATTACAGTCAG
The DNA here is from genome assembly GCF_046866305.1 of Octopus bimaculoides. Lineage (NCBI taxonomy): Eukaryota > Metazoa > Mollusca > Cephalopoda > Octopoda > Octopodidae > Octopus > Octopus bimaculoides. The sequence continues at coordinate 1,185,207 of NC_142937.1, read as the reverse complement.
ACACCCTTTCTTTATGAATGCTTACTGTTTTCAAGTAAGGAAATTGTATTTACTTAAGTTTCTTTAAAAGTGTAGAGCCACGGAATCATTTGTTCCCAAGGAAACAACAGATAAATCTCATAACTCAACCGTTTTGCATACAGTTACAGAAAGTGAACAAGACACATGGCTCAGTGGTTAGAGTGCCAGGCTCACAATCATCAGGTAGTGGGATTGATTCCTGGACCAGGCCGTATGTTATGTTCTTGAGGAAGACATTTTATTTCATGTTGCCTCACTTCACTCAGCTGTAGAAATGAGTTGCAACATGAGGTGCCAAACTGTATTGGACTTTGCCTTTCCCTTGGAAAGGGGAGGCTGGTATGCAGGGGCAACTGCTGGTCTTCCATAAACAACTTTGCTCAGATTTGTATCTTGGAGAACTTTCTAGGTGCAATCCTATGGTCATTTGACTGAAGGGGGTCTTTACCCTTTTATACACACACACACACATGGTAGCTGTTGACTCCTTAATTGAGTATAATTTGTCTCAGCACCACCAATAGCAGAGTGCATACACAGGCAGCAAATTAGTGAAAAACCAACAACACACAAACTCCTAATATGAAGCTGAATATTTGCAGTTTAAAATTACTAGATGATGGTTGGAAGTAATCTGCATGTGACTAGAAATGACTGTTTTGTCTAGCAACAGATTTACAAATTTTTTCACCCAGACAATATGAAGTGAAAAGGCTTGACTTTACTGTGGAGACAGCTGGAAATTAATATTGTTACATTTCAGGTGCCTTATATGTATGTAAGTACATACATATGTTCATTTGTTCTCCTCTTTTTAACTTAAAATAAATTTTGACTGGCCACCTACTTGGTAGCAAAGTTTTGAAGGAAAGCATATTGTTTTAACCATCATCCTTTGCATATTTTTATAGTCCTAGATATCATGATCATTGGTAGCGTATAAATTATGTATGTATGTATGTATATATATGTGTGTGAGAGAGAGAGAGGATATAGAGACATGGATATAACAGTTTGTATAGTTACTGTCAAACAAATTCACTTGCAAGCAACATTGTTTGGTTTGTCCAAAGTGCCATGTGAGGAAACTGTACTTGATTCATGTGGAACTGAACTTCTTATCCATACTGCCATTCCTGCATTTGTGTGTACATGCACTTATATATGATATCGATGATGGCCCCATCCTGTCAGATAGCTATCTCATATTGTGAGACATCTTGTACTGCACTGGATTTAAGTGACAAAATCCTTTACAACACGTTTGCCACTCTCTCAGTCACAACAGTAGGTTCCAGTGACAAGCAATGCAAGGTGACTGGTATGATTTTGACTTGGTTTTATGTCAGTGTATCTTTGTCCAAGAAGAGCTGCCTTTCTCATGGCTTTGTCAAAAATAAAGAGCCACGTCTACCATATTGTGACTCATTGATTTGTTATGTGGTGGCTCAACTTTGAAAAGGGAGTATATATGTTTTCGTAGTCCTCTGCTCTGAAGGACTGTAGTAATACGGACGCCCTTTTTCAAAGATGTTTGGATGTATTTTGAGAGAAATTTGGCTGCTATTTCTAACTGGTCAAACAGTCAAACAACAACATTGTTGATAAACATTTTGTATTACTGTTTAGGCCAGTACGGTTCTTACTGAGCAGGCACCTATGTCATACAGGTTTTTAATCACAACCAGGCACAATCTGGGGATCTGTGATTTTTGTTATAAGACTCTTATATTTGCAGTGGCATCCACTCAGGGTTGAGCCAGCTCTGATAAACGAGTTCACCACGTCCCTAACATTCTAACAAGCAAAGTAATGCTCCTCCCTGCAGCCCAAAAATCTCACTTGCAACAGGTGCTACTACTCCGGATCAGAGTAGACCTGGGACCAATACTAACAAGTGGTTCCACACTCCTCAAAACCCTAGAACTCTTGTACCGAGGCCCCACAACCAGTTCCGGTTTAAAATCTTACCCAGGACACTGCTTTGCTGAGGATAATAGCTTGGACACATTGCACTGTCTCCACTATCCAGTCTACTTATGTACACCTGTAAATTCTGGCAGTGGCCGGCAGATGCAGGCAAGACATATTCAAAGCATGAGTGATCAAAAGTATTCTGTGTTATTTATTTATCATGATGTTGATGGTCTATATCATACAAGTCTTTAGAGTTAGTAAGGCTGTGGAATCGGCAGCTTATCTCTGAATTTGTTTGTTTTTCTGTGGTGATGCAGGGTCGTCTGAACACACTGTACAGCATTGTATTTGTTGTGCTTGTCTTTTGTGCTTGTCTTTTGTGAGTATAGTTATATGTGTCTAAGTGTTTCATAAATCAGGCAATAGAGATTGTGCCAAGGTCACCAATATAGTGTTAATTTTGGCAGAATGTAAAACCAGATATGATGTTTTGGAAAACAACAACATTCATAACTTGTCAGAAAATATGATCTTGAGTTTTGAGAGGAAAAGAAGTGAAATCACTCCACTAAAACTTGAGAATTAGCAATCCGGTTGCCACTTGCTCCACCACCACTAGTTAGTGCTCACACTTGTGAAACACAGGTCTACACTGATAAAAACTTTCATGAAGGAAAGAAATTTCTCGTTATTAAGTATGTAGAGAATTGACTTTGATAACCAAACTATGCAAGTTGACCTCTATGTTATAGACAAACCTTCTTTTCGATCCTTTGTTTCTTAAAATGTTTGACCTTTCAGAATTTAATATTTAAAAAAATAATATTATCATTACATGTTTAGTTGGCAAACTGACAGAATCATTACCTCACTGGACAAAATATTTAGCAATATTTCTTCCAGCTTTAAGGCAATGAGCTGGCTTAGCACACTACACAAAATGCTCAGAGTTCAAATTCCACTGGGGTTGACTTTGCTGTTCATCCTTCCGGAGGTTGGTAAAATAAGTACTAGTCGAATACTGGTGCTGATGTAATCAACTGGCTCACTTCCCCTAGCTTGTTGGCCTTGTGCCAAAATTTGAAACCACTATATCTTCCAGCTTTAAGGCAACAAGCTGGTAGAATTGTCAGTACACCAGACAAAATACTTCCAAGCATTTCGTCTGTCTTTATGTTTTGAGTTGGAATTCCACTGAGGTTGACTTTGCCCATTTGGGGTTGATAAAATAGGTACAAAGTATCCTCAATATGAATGGGATTCTAATAGAGGATGACAGAACTGTCTCCATCTTCAAATGTGTGGCCTTATGTCTATATAAAAAAAATTATCACTTCACTATTATTGGGGTGTCCGGAAAGTTCAAGCCGATTTTTAAAGGAAAGAAAAAGGTCAATAAATACTTGCCATTCCATTTTTAATCAACGAAATATGAACTATTTTGTTGCACAATGCGTCTCCATCTTTCCTTTTAACTTGAAAATACCCTCTTCCCAGAATTGAGGTGGTTTCATGGCAAATAAGTCAAAAGGTAAGCTACTATAAATCGGCACGAACTTTCCGGACAACCCAATATTTTGATTATTATCAAGGTAACGAACTGGCAGAATTGTTAGTTCATTGGACAAAATACTAAGTGACATTTTTGTGGCTCTTTACATTCTGAGTTCAAATTCTGCCAAGGTTGACTTTGCAGTTCATTCTTTTGGGGAGGTTGATAAAATAAGTACCAGTTGAATGCTGGGGTCAATGTAATCAACTTACCCCTCTCCCTCGAACTTGCTGGCCTTGTTCCAAAATTTTAAGCCATTATTTCTTCTGGCTTTGCATTTTTAGTATGAATCCCAACTGAGATCAGCTTTGCCTTTCCTCTTTACAGGGTCAATAAAATAAGTACCAGTCAAGTACTGGGGTCAATATAATTGACTAACCTCCTCCCCACAGAACACTAGTGGCTTTGTGCCAAGATTTGAAACCATTATTATTATTGAGATGGCGAGCTGGCAGAACCATTAGCATGCTGGACAAAATGTTGAGCAGCATTTCACCTACCATCACATTCTGAGTTCAAATTCTGCCGAGGTCAACTTTGCCTTTCATCCTTTTGGGGGCCGATAAAATTAAGTACCAGTGGAGCACTGGGGTCAATGGAATCAACTTTCCCCTTTCCTGAAATTGCTGACCCAGTGCCAAAATTTGAAATCATTATTATTATTATTATTAAGATGGCAAGCTGACAGAACCATGCGGGACAAAATGCTTCCTGCATTTCATGCATCTTTATGTTCTGAGTTCCAATTCTGCCACAGTTGACTTTGCCTTTCATCCTTTTGAGATCGATTTAATCAACTAAGCTCCACCTCTGAAAAATTTCAGGCCTTGTGCCAATAGAGGTAAGGATTATTATTATCATTATTGTAATGATTTTGTTATTGCATCGTTCAAGTTTACTAATATTATTTAACTAATCTCATTATTAGCCCATGTGCATTTGTGATAAATTTTAAAATTCCAAACACTTTCTCTATGATTTGCAAATGTTCAGATAATTATTTTAACTCCAGTTTGAAATTCAGAAACATTCATTGATATGCGTAGTGTATCTGCTCCCAGCTCCCACCACCCCCATCATACACACACACACACACGATTGTTTATTGCTAATAAGTTGTGTTTGTTTATTTATATATTGTGATTTGTCAGGAGAATAGAAAGTAATTTCAAGGAAAATATGCAAGCGGAAGATAGATAAATAGAATTAAAGATTTCTATAAGATTTTGTTAAACAACTGGAGGGTATTGCATATAATATTTTGTACCCAATTTAAATTAATTTTCACTCAAATTTAATTTTTCCCCTTGTGTTTTAAACTCCTTTTTATATTTACTTTTTTTTTAGTTTGTAAGAGGGTAGCAATTGCTTTCCTTTTTACATATGGATGTCTAGAATTGATAAATATTCCCTGTGGCATTGTGTAATGTAATTTTCTCCTGTTATATAATATTTGTTGCCAAAGTTGCACCTGCAGATCATTTTGTATGTATGCATGTGTGTATGTGTGTGTGGGAGCACACGGCTTAGTGGTTAGGGAGTTGGACTCACAATCGTAAGATTGTAGTTTCGCCTGGATCACGTGATGCATTGTGTTCTTGAGCAAAACACTTCACTTCACATTGCTCCAGTTCACTCAGTAGTAGAAATGAGTATCATTAGTGGAGGCACATTGCTTAGTGGTTAGGGTGTTAGATTCATGACCATAAGATTGTGGTTTCGATCCCTGGACGGGGTGGTCCATTGTGTTCTTGAGCAAAACACTTCATTCCACATTGCTCCAGTCCACTCAGCTGTAGAAATTAGTTTAGCCTGGAAAGGAATGGGCTCTACCAGGCTTTCTCACCCTAGATGTGCAGTACAGCTGCAGTGCCCCAACAACCCCAAAGGGATTAACGGTTTTGTCAATGTATGTATGTCTCATCATATTTCCGTGCTTGCATGGGGCGAATGAAATTTGTTGCAGCAGATTTTGTATTGCTGGATGCCAGTCCTGTCACCCACCCTCACCTTTCCAGATAAATATTTCCCTCTGGCCAGGCATGGGGTCACAGAAGAGATAAGCTATTGTAATGACATTCATTTTACAGCCATCACATGACATCAAAGCAAAGAAACAGTAGCACTCACATATACATATATCATTTATCTGTTACTCATTTCACTTATTGGACTGTGGCCATGCTGGAGCACCACCTTGAGTTTAATCATACAAATTGATCCCAACATCATCTAAAAAAAAAAAATGTCTGCTACTTATTCTATGAATGTCTTTTTGCCAATCCACCAAGTCACAGGATGTGAAGAAACCAATACCAGTTGTCAAGCAGTGATTAAGAACACAAAGACATGTGCACACACACACACACACACACACACACACATATTCACAACATGCAGCTTTTAGTTTCCATCTACCAAACAAGGCTTTGGTTAGCTCAGGGCTATAGTAGAAGACAGTTACCCAAGCTACCACACAGTGAGACTGAACCTGAAACCACATGGCTGGGAATCAAGCCTTCTTACCACACAGCCATATCTATGTCTACATATCATCATTCTATTTTATGTCCGCTTTGTCCATGCTTGCAGGGCTTGGATAGAATTCGTTGAGGCAGATCTTCTGTGGCTGGATGCCCTTTCTCTCACCACCCTTCATCACTTCCCCATGGCCAGTCCTGTTCTTAACAGAAGACTGAAAATGAATGACATTGCTTGTCTCGTGTTACTGATCATTTAAAACCACTGCATGGTGCTAATAACAAGGGACAATAGAAATGGGTCCTGAAAAATGTACTGGTTTAGATCTCCCTATAATTAAGAAGCTGTTGCCCCATATTTACAATATTTCCGTGTCAGGACAAAAACCATAAAATCTTTAATAGAAATTCTGCAAAAGTATTGTATCCACTATAACCTAATTCAGTACAACTATCTGCAATTGTACTAACTCAAATAATAGCCCTCTTAATTTTAACTGCTTAGCTAAGGAGATAGTCTTCATATGTCAACCTTCCACTTCTACTATCTCAAAAAAATTAGATAGAGATAGCAATTAACAATGATATTCCCTGCCACCTTGAATCTCTCTCTCTCTCTCTCTCTCTCCCCCTCTCACACGTCTGGCTTCTTTCAGTTTCCATCTGTCAGATCCACTTGTAAGTCGTTGGTTGGTCTGGTGCTATGAGATTTACCTGAGGTGCTGTGCAGTGAGATAATATTTCTCTATGACTAGACATCACATAACATCAAGGCATGGATACACACACACACACAAACCAACTAAGAGAGCACATTTGCAATTCTCAGCACACTAAAACTGATAAGGCTTAAACAGGTTGAAGATCAGGTTTAATGCTCTCTCCAGAAATTACTATTCCGAAATATTACTTTAGGATAAATTGCGAAATATCTTCTGATATAAATGTTTACTGGTTTCAGTCATTGGTCTGAGGCCATGATGGCATGCCCACTTCAGCTGTAGTACTACTTCTGATATTCATTTTATTCTATATTGTATTTATCAGATAGTTAAGTTCAGAATTTCATCTTAAAGTGCTATGGTCTTAAATACTGCAATCTATTTAAAACAGTATACACATATGCACACACACACACACACACACACACACATATATAGTATAGTGTGTGCATGTGTATGTGTATATATATATATATATATTATAGGTAGGATCAACAAAAAAGTACTCTATCCAGTGAGAGATAAATATCATTTAATATACGCAACCATAACAGAGGTACTAATAGTTTCATAGTTTAAGATGCATTACATTGGCAAATTTATAACATGCAATGTTATATAATTTGCCAGTTGAATGTCTCTTAAAGTATGAAACTACTAGCTCTTTTGTGATTGTATATATTAAATTATATAAATGTGTGTATATATATATATATGTATGTGTGTGTGTATATGTGCCGGTGGCATGTAAAAAACACTCACTACACTATTGGAGTGGTTGGCATTAGGAAGGGCATCCAGCTGTAGAAACACTGCCAGATCAGATTGGGGCCTGGTGCAGCCTCCTGGCTTCCCAGACCCCAGTCGAACCATCCAACCCATGCCAGCATGGAAAACGGACGTTAAATGATGATGATATGTATATATGAAAAAGATTTTCTCCAATGCATATACTTCACTTTGAAGTGCTCAAGATATTCAAACCTGAGGCGATAGAATAATGTAGAAGTATGAATCACAGTTAGGCAAATCAAGTTCACATATACATTTAGACCCAACATGGATGAATTTCTCCAAAAGTATGTTCAATACATCAAACATATTAAAAATATACTTGTAAAAATATATAAATATATACATTAAAAATATATTGGAAAAATAAATACATATGTAGATCGACTTACAGATTATAAAACGAAATCATAAAAAGAGTTAAGAGTCTATAAGATAAAAAGTTTGGGTGTTACTAATCCAGTTAATAATCCTACAGCCGTTTCTGGGGGTCCAGGTATCCAGTCATATAAAAGATATTTACATTCATAATTGGATGCCACCTCCTTCATCAGGGAAAATAGATTTCTTAAGAGGCTCACATGTACTGTGTTTTTCTAATGGGAGTTACCTACTGATTGTTTTTATAGAGCTATATGCAAAAGACCAGGGAGTGGATGGGTTTTTGAGATGTTGGAGAAGGGGATACAATGCATGATAAGGTAAGGCTACTGATGGCTCTATAGGTAGAAGGTAAGAGGAGGGGAGTGTTGTTTTATTTTTCAGAAAAAGTTTCAATGGGTGTGGAGACTGATTTCTAATAAAGATTCATCATATTCATAAAAAAATATCCAGAGCCAGGAATAAGAATATGAAAATAATAGTTGAAAGATATCATTATAGGTATAAATATATCATAAGCCAGTATTAAAAAATGGAGGAGAAAAAGATATTGAATCAGAATTAGATATGCATGTGAATGCACATATATACAAAGATGACGAGGAGGAAACTAACAGTCTAATCATCAGAACAATTCATGATTGTTGATAAAAAGAAAACTATACACACACTCACACACTTTGGAAACATAAGTTATAACAGGGACTGGATGGGTTAGGGTTATAAAGCAGTGCCTCAAAAATATATCTGTGAGACTGATGCTAGCATTAATGAAGTAGCACAATGAACAAGCACATACATAGTTTAAATTTATAGAAAGACAAAAGACAAAGACAGGTGTAGGAACAAGAAGCAAGTTATTAGTTTGATGCTCAGGAAAACTGGAGAGGTCTTTTACATTTTGAGCCTTTGCTCTTTGACAGAAAGGAATAAGAGGAAATAAATAGGGAGAGAATGAAGAAAAATGTATAGAGTTCAGCAGTCCAACATGGCGATACATACAAATGTGTATATATATATATACAAATGTATATTTATATATATATATATATATCTTTTATATTTTATTTGTTTCAGTCATTAGACTGCGGCTATGTTGAGGCCCTATCTTGAAGAATTTTGGTCAAATGAATCAACCCTAGTTCTTATTTTTTAAAGCTTAGTACTTATTCTACTGATTTTTTGCCAAACTATTAATTTATGAGGATATAACACTCCAGCACCAGTTGTCAAGCGGTGGTGTGGGAACACACACACAACAAGCTTCTTTCAGTTTCCATCTACCAAATCCACTCAAGGCTTTGGTCGGCCCAAGGCTATAGTAGAAGACACTTGCCCTAAGTGCCATGCAATAGGACTGAAGCCAGAATCATGTGGTTGGGAAGCTAGCTTCTTACCACACAGCCAAGCCTGAAATACAATTCTTTATGAAGAATAGGATTGACAGTGATATCAAATTTTTGCTTTCATCAAGTTGTGTGCAGTCACTCTCAATACATTATATATATCACCATCATTTAATGTCCATTGTCCATGCTGGCATGGGTTGGATGGTTTGACTGAAAACTGTTAAGCTGGGGGAGCTGAATCAGGTTCCGATCTGATTTGACAAGGTTTCTACAGCTGAATGCCCTTCCTAATGCCAACTACTCCAAGAGTGTAGTGGGTGCTTTTTATATGTCACTGGCACAGGTGCCAGTTACCTGACAGTGGAATCAGCCACCACTACAATCTCACTTGGCTTCGCAACTCTTCTCAAGCACATTATATTGCCAAATGTCTTGGTTACTTGTCACTGCCTCCATGAGGCCCAAAGTTCGATGAATGCTTTTTCTGTGCCACCAGCACGGGTGCCAGTTCTATAACATTGGCATTGACCATGACTACAATTTCATGTGGCTTGACTGAGAGAATTGGTTCATACAGTTTCCTGCTACCAAATTCTCTCAGAAATCATTGGTTTATCCAGGGCTATAGGAGATGACACTTGCCCAAGGTGCCATGCAGTGGGATAGAATCCTAAACCATATGATTGAAGAATGAACTTCTGAACTATGCAGCTATTGTTGCACTCATACATATATTCACATGCACATGCACACACACCCTACATAATATATATAATTGATATTAACTATAAAAGAAAGCTAAACATTGAATAAATGTCAAATGTGACTCCTCTAAAATACAACAGGAAAAATAAGCATTATTTCAATTAATGAGTCCACCACATGTAGGGAAATAACAACATTAATACAACAAACAAACATAACCTTGACAAAATGCTTTTTAAAAAAAATGAATAAATTGAATCTGGTAATTGGATTTAGAATATCACTTATTTAATTTCCTGTTTGAATTTTTTAAAATATTTGTGTTGGTTTTAAAATACGTCATAATAATGATACACAGACATATATGCATGTGTATTTATATGTAGATGAACTTGCCATTGTAAACAAGGGTGTGTATATGTGTGAAGAAGAGTGCTTGCCAGTGAAAGGAGAGTGAGATAGATGTGTGCGTTAAAGCCGTCTTCTAATATTTTCCAACTTAGTTTCACATTACTGATCTTTTGACAAAACCAAAAGAGTTGTGCAGGAAATCTGTAATTCAAAATATATGGAAAAAAATTAAGACACCCAGGTGGTCTTTCAATTGGCTGATGGGCAAGATATTTGGAAAAGAAATTTCCCATAATGAATGGAGAATGTGGGAATACAGAATGGTTTTGATGATGATAAAAAATTAAATGACTAGAAATACATAGACAGGCTTAGCTGTGTGACTGGAGTTTGCTACCCAACCACATAGTTTTAGATTCGGTCCTGTTTTGTGGCACCTTGGGCAACTATCTTCTACTAATGCCCTGGATCAACCGAAACCTTGCAAGAGAATTTGGACGAGAGGAACTGAAAAAAGCTCAGTGTGTTGGTGTGGGTGTGTAATTTAGACACAAAGCCAGTTGTTTTGACGGGATGATGTTAATTATATCAACCCCAGTGCTTAAACTGGTACTTTATTTTATCAAACCCTGAAGGGATAGAAGTCAAAGTTGACTTTAGTGGGATTTGAACTCAAAATGTAAAGAACTCAATGAAAAGCAGTTTTTCTGATTCTCTTACTATTCTGCTAGCTCACTGCCTTCCGATTTTGGTATAAGGCTAGCAGTTTTCTAAGGAATGGGTTAACCAGTTACTGTGGCCCCAGTACATGACTAGTACTTTTTTTATATTGATACTTAAAGGTTGAAAAGCAAAGTCAACCTCAGGTCTGATTTGAACCGAGAATGTAATATTTTTAATTACTTCAAATTTTTGCTCAAGGCCAGCAGCATTAGGGGTCACTTGATTACATCAACCTCCAACAATAATAGTAACTCTTTCTAATTTTGGCACAAGGTTAAGAATTTTGTAGTGGGGTGGTGGTTGACTACAACAACCTCAGTAATAATGATGATGATGATGATGATTTCAAATTTTGGCACAAGGCCAGCAAGTTTGGGGAAGTGGGGAAGTTGATTACATTGGCCCCAGTGCTCATGGGAAAGTCAGCCTTGGCAGAGTTTGAACTCTGAATGTAAAGAGCCACAAAAATTACCACTAAACATTTTGTCCAATGCACTAACAATTTTACCAGGTTGTCCCTTTAATAATAAATAATTAGAATAACTACAGTAATGATTTTTTTTTTGTTTTTATGTAGTAAGTAGCTTGCTTACCAACCACATGGTTCTGGGTTCTCATTCCCATTGCATGGCACCTTGAGCAAATGTCTTCTACTATAGCCTCAGGCTAACCAAAGCCTTGTGAGTGGATTTGGTTGATGGAAACTGAAAGAAGCCTGTCGTATATATATGTGTGTGTGTCTGTGTCTGTGTTTGTCCTCCCACCATTGCTTGACAACCGGTATTGGTGTGTTTACATCCCCTGTCACTTAGCAGTTCAGCAAAAGAGATTGATAGAATAAGTACTGGACTTATAAAGACTAAGTCCTGGGGTTGATTTGTTCGACTAAAGGCGGTGCTCCGGCATGGCCACAGTCAAATGACTGAAACAAAAGAATATATGGCCACACATTTGAAGATGGAGACAGTTCTGTCATCCTCTATTAGACTCACATTCATTTTGAGGATACATTGTAGATATATCAAATCCACTTCACCATTTGACTGGTACTTGATAATTCATTTAATCACTCCACCTCACTTCATCACACTCAGGCAAGGATGAATAGCAAAGTTGACTTCAGTAGGATTTGAACTCAGAATGTAAAGGGTCATAATTAACTACTACATTACATTTCCTCTCGTGTCCTATTATTCTGGCATCGATAATATATATTCTGTTGTGATGTTTACTTCTTTCTAAGGTTTTTTTTTTTCTCAAATTTTCTTTCAGTACCTTCATCATTATATTTTGATAGAATTATTCTCTTCCATTTGGTAATTTCCGTCTTTAACCAACATATAACAGGACATTAAAATGATTTCATTGATATCTGACCCTCTCTACATTTGTCTGAGACAAAAAAGATATTGTCAACTAAATTCTCTTCAATATAATTTCCTGCTACGAGTGTGTCTATGTGTGTGTATTTACTAATGCAAAACTTATATTAAAGTATATTGCTGGAAGAGTGATATGTACACCCACTCACCCATACTTTAATGCAATTCTTACATGGAATTGGATGTGGATATATATGTGTGTGTATGAGAGAGAAAGAGAGAGAAATATGTATAACTTGGAACTTTTTTTGCATATATGTATGTGTGAGAATGTAATTCTTATATCAATAGGTTAAGTTCTTTTGTTGTATGTGTAACATGTAGGTAGGAAGATATACGTAGGTTATTTTTACACTTATGCAGCCATATATGCACATGCACACATAACATAACATGGTAGACTGTCTCAATCTCTGTTATGTATAGATACACACACACTGAACTCAATAAAGAAGCAGAAATAGGAGGGTAATTTCCTGGCCATTCATGATAGCAGACAGGAAGTACAGACATATGAATGTAAGTGAATATATGTGTATATGAATGTACGCATGTGTATAAGTATGCATATGTTTGTATGAATATAGACACACTGGCTGTGAGGTTATACCAGTGAACTACTTACTGAATGTTTGGTCAGTAGTTCACATTTTGTTATTGAGAAAGTACATGAGATTCAACCAACAATTTCAAAGGAAGCTTTCTTCAGCATGTGTATTCCTTCAAATCCTAGGAGAAATTCTACCCTCTGTGTCATTTTTACCTTGAAAATTTGGACCAGTGAAATAACTTTCCCTGTAAAAACCAACATACTTGACAAGGTCTCTTATTATTTGCACAGAGTACGTAACTGCTGTCATTGTATCTCCAAGGAACTTCCCATATTGAAACTACCTACTGCATCCATAAACTTCCATAAACAAGAAGTATGAATTTCTTTATTACTGTTGTCTGGAGTTATCTATTAATTTTAAGCCATAAATTATAAGTACTATTTCATAAATTTTGCAAAATATTTACTGGACTTTTCTAATTAAAGAAAAGAGACGACTTGTATTTATTGCATGACAGATGTCCCTCATTCAGCAATTGTTCAATAATGGCCAGCAGCCATTACAACAGCAAGCAATCATTCAGCTATTGAGTCTATCATGTGAGCAGAGCTGACTAATGGGTGAGAACTATATACATTATCCAACATCATTCAGCCTTCATTAAAACTTGTGGCTATCTAGCTATTTACATCAACAGTAATGGAACAATCAGAAATGCTTTTCTACACGTGAAACTGAGTAACACTTATGTAAGTCACTAACTTTTGTTACAAATATTTCACCTCCAGAACTTGAGATAAGTGTTCTTGTGTGGGACAAAAGAAGTCGTTTAACTTTCATGGAACCATACTCACATGTAATAGGAGGCAAAACGTTGAATTGGATGCTAGAATTGCAGTTGCTGGCACAGTGATGTGCTAGCTTCAGTATTTGATCTCCTGAAGTGGAGATGTTGATTAAAAAAATTAAAAAGAAGTCAAGCTTGCTACCTTCAATTCAGTTTTTGTGCCTGTCAGCTATGGTTATGATACACTTTGAATGTTGGGCCTCACAGAGGCAATGATAAATAACTGAGATCTTTGGCAAAATGCTGTGCTTGAGAACACTCATCAAGCCAACTGAAAGCATAGTTGTAGCCGATGCTGATGTCATGTAATTGACACCTGTGCCAGTGGCACATAAAAAGCACCCATTACACACTTGGAGTGGTTGGTACTTGGAAGGGCATCCAGCCGTAAAAACCATACCAATTCAGATTGGAACCTGGTGCAGCTCCCTAGCTTACCAGTTTCAGTCAAACCATTTAACCCATGCCAGCATGGAAAGAAAACCCTAGTCTGTGATGATGATGATCCATTGCAAGTTTCCTCATAAGATCAATTTTGATGATGTTGTTTAGCCCCAAGTTACCCCTGATGAAGCAAACTTCTGACGACAAACATTCTAGCTATGGCTATCACATGTTTTTAGAGATATAGAAACATGGGTTATATTGTCTGTTATTTCTCTTTTCAGACAACAGGGTGTAGTGTTAGGGAGATTGTGTTCTGATATTACTAACTGGTCAAAGAAACTATAAAAAGTGGATTAATTCAACACCTGTCTTTCATCCAAGAAAATTACTTCTTAAGCTTATTCATGATGACCCTAAGCAACAAAGAAGACTCAGGAAAAAGATGGCACTAGCTACATTCAGAAAGGAAATCAAATTATTACGAAATTAATTAAGGAGTAAATGGAAGTGGAAATTTCAAATAAACCCAATTGCTCACTATGTTGTAACATTAAATTTGTAAAGAAGAATGTCAAAAGGAAAGTTCATGAAATAAATGAAAATCTGCAAATCCTGTGTGCAAGTAGTTAAACAAGTGCCAAACAGGAAAACCAATAGTCGTAATGGATAGAAAAACAAACTTGTTAGTTCCAAAAGACTTAGATGAGAAAACAACTTTATTAGAGGAGACAAGTTCCTATTCGTCAATACAGAATGTTTCACAGAATCAGAGAAACCATTATATGCACACAAATAGAAAATATAACTCAAAAGACAATTCAAAACAAGGTCAAACACAATCTAACCCAGCAAGTGAACAGAATTCTTATAGGAGACTGGATGAAAACATGGTAAATAGAATTTCAGAAATACCAACACAATAGATTGGGAAATAAGAGATCATTTTCATTTTTTAGTTTGACTCAACAGAAATTTTGTCATTCTATGGTAGAAACCAAATGCAAGATACCGAAAATAATTAATTGCCTTAACTCAAAACCCTATTGACAGAATAAATTCAAATTCTCCCAAATGAATTCAAAATCACTTCAACATTATAAAACTCTGATTTTGATGAAATGCAAGATGATATTTCTGAACTTCTGTGGAAAATCAGACCAAGCAGAAGAACTGTTTAGTAAAGAAAATATTGAGGAATCAATTGGACAAAATAAAAGTAACCAAACTATAGGAACAAAAGATTGGATAAATTCTGAGATTCTGTAAGTACTTTTACATATAATGAATTACCCCATCCAAAATTCAGATGAAATACTAACTGAAAGGAATTGGAAACCATAAACCATGTTTCCTTTTCATACCAATACTAACAGTCAAATGTGGAGGAATAAAAGAAGTACATTTATTTAGAAATTCAAATGATATTTTAGTAGGTTAAGACTGGCAGAGTAATGTATCACTCCTATACATATTAAAATTACTTCTCTGACGACATAAGTATCTGTTTATGCACAAATAAAATCCTCTACTGTTGAGGTCCTTCACTGAGCTGGTGTTTACATATGCTGAACAAGCCCAGTCTAATCAATAACTGGCCCTTTAATTAAATCAATAACAAAACCTAATGGTCAAGCTAGAAATTACAATGAAAATAAACCATTTCAATATTGAACTTTTTATTTATATTGATTCCTTAGACATAGGCATCAAATTTAGAAGAGAAGGGATAATAAATTATATTGACTGTAGTACTTGACATAGATGGTGATAGGTTGACAGACTAGTCAGAGGGTTGGGTAAAATGCCTCACTCTATTTGTTTCATCTCTTTACATTCTGAGTTCAAATCCTGCCAAGTCAACACTGCCTTTCATCCTTCAAATATCAGTAAAATAAGTTACAGTCAAGTACTGGCATCAATGCAATTGATTTTTCTCGCTCTCCAAATTTCTAGCCTTGTGCTTATGTCGGGAATTTTTATTAACAGGATTGATAGAATACTGAACAAAATCCTTAATAGTATTTAGAAATGCCCCATCCTATTCTAAGTTCAAATCCTTTTGGTGTTAATTTCTGCTTTCATTATCTTAGTGTTGATAAAAGAACAAGTCAAATAATTGTAGTGTTGATTTAATGAAATGTTTTCCTTTCCTAAAAGGCAACGAGCTTGCAGAATCATTAGCATGATGGACGAAATGCTAAGCAGCATTTCTTCCAGCTCTTTGCTTCCTTAGTTCAAATTCCACTGAGGTCACCTTTATCTTTCATCCCATTCGAGGTCAATAAAATAATGTATCAGTCAAGTATTGAGGTTGATCTGACTTATCCCCTTCCTTCAAAAATTGCTGATCTTGAGTCCTGCTTTGGACCAGGGATCTCAGCCATTTATTTGCCATGGAAACCAAGAAAAGATTATATGTCCTAAAACTCAAGAAAAAATAAAATGCATTAACAGTTCCCCTGTTCTTTATGGAACTATTAACCTCATTTATTGTGTTTTACTCATGATTATTGTAGTTGTCAGCTTGCTTCTTAACTATATAGTCTTGGGTTTAATCTCAATGTGTGACACCTTGGGCAAGTGTCTTCTACTATAGCCCTGGGTCAACTAAAACCTTGTGATGGGATTTTACTGGCAGAAACTGGAAGTGTGTTGTGTGTGTGTGTGTCGATCCTCACAGAGGACCGAGACTCCTGGTGGTTTGCTGTACTTGAGAAGACATGTCAAGCTAAGTAAAATTGAGACCCAGGAAGACATGAGACAAAGTAGTGGAAAAGGATCTTCAGATGTTGGGCCTCACAGAAGGGATGGCAGAGGACCAAGGTTCCTGGTGGTTTGCTGTGCTTGAGAGGATATGTCAAGCTAAGTAGAATCGTAAAATCAAGGTTGTCCTTGCATACAGGCATGTCCCCTGCATCCCTCTCCAGCTGAGCATCCCTAATCTTGCAGGCTTGCAACACATGTATGTGTCTTGATATGACATACTGGTTGTAAATGGGCATCATCATCATCATCGTTTAACGTCCGCTTTCCATGCTAGCTTGGGTTGGATGATTTGACTGAGGACTGGTGAACCAGGTGGCTACACCAGGCTCCAATCTGATTTGGCAGAGTTTCTACAGTTGCATGCCCTTCCTAATACCAACCACTCCAAGAGTGTAGTGGGTGCTTTTACATGCCACCAGCACGAAGGCCATTCAGGTGGCACTGGCAACAGCCACGCTCAAAATGGTGTATTTTACGTGCCACCTGCACAGGAGCCAGTCCAGCGGCACTTACAATGATCTCGCTCAAATGTCTTTACACATGCCACCGGCACAAGTGCCACTCAAATGGTGCTATTTACATGCCACTGGCACGGAAGCCAGACAGCTGCTCTGGCAACGATCACGCTCGGACGGTGCTCTTAGCACTCCACTGGTACAGGTGCCATCACAATTTCGCTTTCACTTGCCCCAACTGGTCTTTGCAAGCCGAGTTTAGTGTCCAATGAAAGAGATGTTGGCATGGGTGCCAGCCGTCGAATTTACTTTGATTTCGATTTCACTTGCCTCAACAGGTCTTCGCAAGCGAATGTTGTTCATTTTCATTTTTCCATGAGAAATACATCTGGTCATGGAGAAATGTTTACCTTGCCTGGAAACAATCATAAAAAAAATTCGCTTCAACAAATTCCATCTTGCCCATGCAAGCACAGAAAAGAGAACATTAAAAGATAATGATGATGATAGACATTAGTTGTTTTTAAGAAGATTCATTTTTATAAATAGTTATATCCACAATCTAATTATTTTTAAACATTATTAATTTTTGTATCTGTTTAATTATTTTATTCCGTGTATCACTTTCTTTTCATTAAATTTTCTGTGACCTGCTCACTGATTTCAGCCACGTGATTCAATATTTGTTTCACCACAAGAATTTCAGATGAAAACTTTTTACCAGATGCATACAAGAAAGAAATGTGTGTGTGTGTGTGTAATGGACTTTTTTTCCTATTTCATTTATATTTCTGTTTTTTTTTTTTTTTATGGAAAAGCTGATCTTTTAATCTGCAAAGGTTAGTCATTGTTAGGTTAGCAGTTTGAAGAAATATTATTATTATTATTATTATTATTAACAATAATAATAATAATAATTTCTTTGAATCTGTGCAGATTATATTTTCCCAGACAAAGATTAAATATTTAAGTTTTCCATTCACTTAGTAAAATCTTCTAAAAGTTTACAAAACACATGCACACATATGTGCATACATGCCTCTTTCTCTCTCTCTCTCTATATATATATATATGTGTGTGTGTATACATATATATATGTATATATATGTGTATGTGTATATGTGTTTATTTCAAAATTTCAGCAACTCACATTTCATTAGGGAAAAAAATGGAGAGGCATGGAGCATGAACATTAATATTAATATATATACACACATTACAGGAAAAAATACTTTTTAGTTTTAAAGGAAAAAATATAAAAACAAATAATAGCATTTATTCGAAGAATTTCCTCGAAGTAAAAATAGAGTAAGCAAATTAGCAAGTTCTGATTTAATGTGCTTAACCAATTGTTGACATTTATTTGGATTTTTTTAAAAATCTTATGTGTAAATTTCTTTGCTTTTGTGATTCTTTATTTTTTATTTACTATTTTTAATTTAAATTTCTAACTTTCCTAGTGTGTAAAAACAAAAAAAAAAAAAAAAAAAAAATGCAAAAAGCCAGCTGCCATGAAACACCATTATAAAAAAATGGTGGTGTCTTCATGTCTGAGTTTGATGTATATGTGAATGGAAGGAAAAGGACTGGAAGATGGTGAGAGAAAAGGAAGTAGTTTATGTGAGGAGTATCAACCATCAATAAAAGCTATCGAAATATTTCCTTACAAAATGGTTTTCTATGCACGCTCACTGCCATTCATAATGACAAGATGGTTATTCAGTTTAGAATTAGAAAGAGACGAAGCATTGCAGAAATAGACTCACAGGTGCACAGTGCATGTGCTATGTGCAAATATATATTTTGCATTGGTTTCACTCATTTGGTCTGCAGCCATTACTGGAGTACTGCTTGCAAGGATTTGCGGTAAGGATTGTAATCCCAGTACTTATTTCAATGTGGAACTTATTCTATTATTTTCTAGAACACGAAGAGACAAAAACATTAGCAAAGAACACTAGATTTTAACCTGGGATAAACGAATCCCCCCCACACACACACACACATACACACACTTACACATGCAGGTATAATGATAATGGGCTTCTGCTTAGTTTCAATGTAGCATATTCCACTCACAAGGTACTAATCATCCCACACTTCAACATGCAGTGGGACTGAACACACAACAATATGGTTTAAAAGTAAATTTTCTTAACACCGTTATGCCTCTCTCTCTCTCTCTCTCTCTCTGTATATACGTACAATAATGCCTCGATATACAAGTTAATTTGTTCCCAGAGACCACTCGTAATGTAAATACTCACAAAGCAGAGCAATAATTTTCCATGGTAGCAATGTTATAAATCGTAGTTCATTCCCAGAAAAATATTTTATCGATAAAATTTATAATACTCATAAATAAATGGCAATAAAACAACAGTAGAATGTGAAGAATATTTTATATAAAGTAAAAAGAATGTCAAGATCATTTATAATAAAAATATTGCTATGATTGTTTTCTGAATCACTTTCACTCGCACTAGACTCGTGCATACCATCACTTGTAGACATGATCATCAATTCACAAGGACTCATTGACGGATCTGTCGATTTCTTTTTAAAAAGCAAGTCTAGATTTGTTTGCTTAGAAGAAGCTTTTTTTCCGCTCTCTATAAATTTCTTGGTAACATGCAAAAGCATTTGTTATGGATGTAGAAATATTTACACATCATTCAAAATTTGGATCTTGTGCTTTAACCTTTTTATATTTATCATAAAATCATCATCATCATCGTTTAATGTCCGCTTTCCATGCTAGCATGGATTGGACGATTTGACCGAGGACTGGTGAACCAGATGGCTACACCAGGCTCCAATTTGATTTGGCAGAGTTTCCACAGCTGGATGCGCTTCCTAATGCCAACCACTCCGAGAGTGTAGTGGGTGCTTTTACGTGCCACTGATATGAAGGCCAGTCAGACGGTACTGGCAATGGCTACGCTCAAAATGGTGTATTTTATGTGCCACCTGCACAAGAGCCAGTCCAGCGACACTGGCAACGATCTTGCTTGAATGTCTTTACACGTGCCAGGAAGGCGACGCTGGGCACAGGTGCCATCACGATTTCGCTTTCGCTTGCCCCAACAGGTCTTCGCAAGCCGAGTTTCGTGTCCAATGAAGGAGACGACGTTGGCATGGGTGCCAGTTGTCGAATTTAGTTCGGTTTCGATTTCACTTGCCTCAGCAGGCCTTCGCAAGCGGAGTTTAGTGTCTAATGAAGGAAGGTACACGTAAGTGGGTTGGCTATACCCCTGGCAGAGGCCTTGGGTTTACGTCTCACTTGGCTTGCCGGGTCTTCTCACGCACAGCATATTTCCAAAGGTCTCGGTCAGAAGTCTGTAAACCTGGGGTTTCATAAAGCAGGTCCTTGTAAATGGAGGTATTGCTGTGTGTGTGTGTATATATATATATATATATTTATTTATTTTGAAGTGACATAATCAGGTCAAAAAGACTGATCTCAAGTAGATCTATGTCCCAGAATTGAGTGTGTTGTCAAAGCACATCATATGAAAGGAGGTGTTCTCCAGAGGTGAAATACAACAGTGACTAACAATAATGTTCAGATCTTCCAGAATGTATTGCAAAGTAATAACTTCATCAATTTGATTCTTGTTTTAAATGGTCATAAAAATTACTTTGTATACATTTATTTTATTATATTTTCAAGTATAAAGCATAGGATTTTTATAATTTAAACTTTCTATGTGACTGTGTGTTAAGAAGCTTACTTCTCAACCACATGGTTCCAAGTTCCATCTCATTGGGTGGCACCTTGGAGCAAGTATCTCCTATATAGCTTCACACTGACCAAAGCCTTGTGAGTGGATTTGGTAGACAGAATCTGAAAGAAGCCCATCAAAAGTGTGTGTGTGTGTCTTTGCATCCATGTTTGTCCTCTACCACTGCTTGACAACCAGTGTTGGTATGTTTACATCCCATAACTTATTCTTTCAATCACTTTTACTGAACTACTAAGTGTTGGGGGTTGATTCATTCAACTAAAAATTCTTCAAGGTGGTGCCCCAGCATGACCACAGTCTAAGGACTGAAGCAAGTGAGAGACAAAAGAAGTGTGAACTGAGAACCACTTGGTTGTTTAATTTGAAGGTGATTCAGCTGGTATTCCTAGCAAGTCAAGAAAGTGTATAGAAGCTCCCACATTGGCTCATTACTAAGTTTTGTTGTTACTTGTTGTTTATCAGTATCACGCCAATGGTGCACTAAGAGCACCATCCGAGTGCGATTGCTGCCAGAGCAGCTGACTGGCTTCCGTGCCGGTGGCATGTTAAAAGCACCATTCAAACGTGATCGTTACCAGCGTCGCCTTACTGGCACTTGTGCCGGTGGCGCATGAAAAAACATTTGAGTGAGGTCGTTACCAGTGCCGCTGGACTGGCTCCTGTGCAGGTAGCACATAAAAAACACCATTTGAGCATGGCCGTTGCCAGTACCGCCTGACTGGCCCTCATGCTGGTGGCACGTAAAAGCACCCACTACACTCTCTGAGTGGTTGGCGTTAGGAAGGGCCTCCAGCTGTAGACTCTGCCAGATCAGATTGGAGTCTTGGGCAGCCATCTTGTTCGCCAGTCCTCAGTCAAACCGTCCAACGCATGCTAGCATGGAAAGCGGACGTTAAACAATGATGATGATGATGATGATGATCAGATATGGCTGTGTGGTAAGAAATTTGCTTCCCATTCACACGATTTCAGGTTCAGTTCCACTGTACAGTAACTGGATAAGTGTTTCCTACCATAGCTTCAGGCCAACCAAAACCTGAGTGGATTTGGTAGATGGAAACTGAAAGAAGCCCCCTGTTTGTGTGTGTAAATGTGTGTCACAGTTGTACAAGCAGTGTCATTCATTTCTAATATTCTGCATGAACAGGTCTGACCATAGGGAAATATTCCTTTCTACTCTAGGCACAAGGCCTGGAATTTTAGAGTAGAGGGCCAGCTGATTAGATCAACCCCAATACACAACTGGTACTTAATTCATTGACCCCTGAAAGGATGACAGGCAAAGTCGACCCCAGCGGAATTAGAACTCAGAATGTAGTGACAGCCAAAATACTGCTGAGTATTTCGCCCAGTGTGCTAACGGTTCTGCCAGCTCACTGCTTCCCATGGGGAAACATTAGCTTGCTTGGAAACAGGGTGAGGCTTGGCAACGAGAACTGCATCTGGCTGTAAAAACAAATTTGCCTCAGTAAACTCTGATCAACTCATGCAAGCATGGAAAAGGGAAAGTTAGACCCATGACGACAATGATGATGCCTTTTCTATTATCATTTGCTACTTTATAGCATGGTTCAGGTGGATTTTATTGTGTCACCAGCATTTGTTTGTTTCTGAGACAATAAATAAGCTCCTTCTATACTGCTTCTCCTCACACATTCCTTCCCCCTTTTTTAGGAGCATAGTTCTTGTAATAGTTTGATGCTCTTCCTCTCATCCATCACTTTACACCATGAAGCAGGTGCTTTTTATTACACCAATAGTTACTATACTCTCACGATATTGCCTGAGATACACCAACACATCATTAACATCAATGCTTTATTTTATCACTGCCATTAGAGTTGTTGTTGCCAACACATTTTGTCAGCATATTTTTTTTTGTTTTGTTTTGTTTTTTTTCTTGTAGTGAATATTTTAAAACCATTTATGTTTTAATAAAATAAACTGAAACTGTATGAAAGCAAGACCACATGCAGTCTGGTCTGATATTTGAAATCAGCAAAAGAATTATCTGAGTGAGTGTGTGTGCAGAAATGGTGTTTCAGGTTCACTCTCAGCGCATGGCACTGTGGTATGATATTAAAGTGTCATTAAGCCATGAGGTTGATATAATCAACCTAGCCCACTTGCCCAAAATTTCAAGCTTTGTCTCTATAGGAGAAAGGATTGTTATTGAGGAGAGGGTGCTTACCCAGGTGGTCAGGACCGTTGTAGATTTGTGGGGTTTCCATGAAGGATGCCACTTTGGGGAATTTTGTTGTTATAATTAATAATTTTTCATTGTTTACATAACTTTCATGTAACCCCCCTTCCTATTTGTTCAGTGCTGTCCACAATGGTTTTTTAATGTGAACCAGTGATTCCCAACATGGGACGTATGCCCCACTGGTAGGGCTTGGGAAATTTGTAGTGGGGCATGGGATCAAAAATTTTTTTTTTTTTCTTAAGTGGGACATGGAATTGTGAAAATCTTTTTTTCCCAGCAAACATCCTACACCTATATTCAACCTAGCCAAACCAATCCCTCCGGCCAAGCATACCATGTGAAGACTGTTTGTTACAGTACAGCGCTGCTCTAATGCTACAGCTGAAGCCAACAAAATTGTCTCCTCAAATCAAGGAAATCTGCCATAGTCACCAGGCATAAAGTTCTCATTAAAGAGATTCACTTTTTTTTTCTTAGTCAATAATGTACTTTCTTTTGGTACTCAGTGCTTAAGAATTACTGGTAGATTCTTTTGTATCAAATAACTGTGATAGAATATTAAAAATAAAATCCTTTTTCACAACCACTGGTGGGGCATGCATTTTTCTGGAAAGCTGTTGTGGAGGCCTGGAGGAAAATAGGCTGGGAAACCTTTGTGGTTAATAAAGAAATTGGTGGCAAGCTGGTAAAATTGTTAGCACACCTTGCAAAATGCTTAGTGGTATTTCATCCGTCCTCATGTTCTGAGTTCAAATTCCACTGAGGATGACTTTGCCTTTCATCCCTTTTGGGGGCTGATAGATTAAGTACCAGTGAAACACCAAGGTTGATATAATCAACTAGTCCCTCCCCAACAAATTTCAGGCCTTGTGCTTTTCATATAATGGATTATTATCATTATTATTGTTGTTAGTATGAGCAATAAGATAAACTACATTTGACAAAAGCATCTCATGTTGTTGTAGTTGTCATTGCAATATTTTATTGCTTTAAACAACAAACCTTACAATATCAGCAAATTTCCTTCACGAAAGGATTATAGAAGGAAAAAAAAGAAATTGGAAAAAATGAACATTAAGCAAGAATAAAAATACAAGATTATTTTATACAGCATTTATTAATTAATCTTTTTTAATCATTAACATCATTTTCAGCATCATCGTTATTGTTGTTATTAGCATCACATTATGGTAATCTTCATCTTCATCAATATTGTTGGTATCATCGGTATTGTGGATATCATTATTAGCAACATCATCATCATCAGCAGCGCAGCATTTTTATCAATATTGTTATCATCGTTAATGTTTTTATCATCATCATCATCATCGTTATCATCATCACTGTTATCCTCATATTGCAAAGCAAAATACTAATTAACTCATTCAATGTATAGATCATTGTTTGTTGTTCTTATCGCCATATAATTATTATCAATTTTAGTTGTTGTTTGTGTTGTTGTTGTTGTTAAGATAATGTTTAAGAAAGAAATTATCTTTCTTTTTTTGTTTCAACTGTTGTTGTTGTTGTGTGTCTCAACCAGCTGTAGATGTTCTTGCGTTTTCAATGCAGAGGAACACCAGAAGATAAACAGAGAACAATGGCAGAAGCTTAACTTTCTCTCTCTCTCTATCTCTCTCTCTTTCCTTGTGCATTTCTTCATTTCTCTCTCTTTCTCTCTCTCTCTCTCTCTCTCTCTCTCTCTCTCTCTCTCTCTCTGTTCCTCTTTTTCTATCTCTTGTCTTTTTTCTCTGTTTACTAAATATTCCACTGCCTGCTTTCTTCTCACAAACACTTCACCTTCACCCTGTCTACATGCATCTCTGTGTGCCTCTCATATTGTGTTCATATTCTGAATCGTTCTCATAATAACACATCTCTGTGCCCCTCATCACTTTGTCTCTTTTTTTTTTTGTTATCTTTTTGCAAAACACTGTTGATTACGTTGTCTTTTTGTTTGTTTTGATGGGGAGGGAAGTTCTGTTTTGATGGTATGTTGGTTGGTTGGTTGTTTTGTAAAGTAATTAGTTAATCCTGTGAAATCCACAATTAATAATTAAGATAATTAGACTGATTTTTTTTAGAGATTTTATTTTAATAATTTTTCTTTTATAACTTAGTTTTCATTTTATTTACTAGAATTATCTCTCTCTCTGTTTATTTTGTTATGGGAAAATTTCTGCTGATCAGACTCGCAGTGTTGGGAAGTGGAAATAAAGGGGCAACAAATGAGATTATCTGATGTTCATGCCTTTTTTTTCTTGTGGCTATTAGCAATGTGTGTGAAGTAAATTTGTTCCAATCAGAAACTGGAAAAAGGTTTCCTGCGATCACCCTCTGATTGGCAATAAAATTCAGGCCTGTCTACCTTGATACAACTGACTTATGATCAAAGACATTCCTGTGGTGACCACCCCACTTATTCTAGAGCGTCTTGGCTTATATTATCTAACGCAATGTTATTTTTTAAGACAGTAGCATGTGATCTGAGGGAAAGTTGGCTGTTGTTTCAAGTTAGTTGTGTAACTGCATACATGCCTACTCTTGCACACTACATCAGATTCCTATTATACTCAGTTTTTCTGTCAACACATTCATGCTCTGCTGTTCATGCTCTGCTGTTCACACTCCGTTGTTCACGCTCTGTTGTTCATGCTCCGCTATTCATGCACACTGATATTGCTCATATAACCAAGCATGCTTGCTTCATGTCTTTCTAGTCTTCACATATCCTCTCCTTTCAAGGTCCATGTCTCATTGCACTTCATG
>NC_142937.1:1131602-1156602 GCF_046866305.1 Octopus bimaculoides | reverse complement strand
GGTGTTTACATCTCCGTAACTTAGTGGTTTGGCAAAAGAGATGGATAGAATAAGCACCAAACTTAAAAAGAAAATAAGTACCAGGTTTGGTTCATTCAACAAAATATTCTTCAAGGCAGTGCTCCAGCATGGCTGCAGTCTAATGACTGAAATAAGTAAAAGATAAAAGTAATACTTATTGATTCCCATTGTTTTGAATTAATCTTGCATTATCTCTTAGCTTCAAGATTTCAATGCTGTGACTACTTATTTTTAGAATGGCATTGTAGGGTAAGTGTGATGGGCTGGATTTGACTGGATTGAACAGGAAACAGGTTGAATATATGGACTGAACATGGCTGGTTTAAATGCCAAAGTCAAGTTAATCAGACACAACACTATCAGGATGTAAATAATCTGCATATCATGTGGTTGGCCTTTTTCTTTATTTTTATGCTTTTATCTTTCTTATTGTTATTTCTGTTTCATTTTTGCCAAGAAAATATAAACGAAGAATATCAGCAGCAAGCTTTTATATTCTGAAAAATTTAATTGCTGAAAATACACAATATTACTTTCTGGAATATGCCTGGGTGTGAAAGAGATAAGCTAGATAATGTTAAAGATTTGTGAAGCAATATAATTTATATTTTAGTCTAGACAAAGAACAGAAAGCAATAATATATATATAAATACACACCCACACACATATGTTTATTTTTTTGAGTACTGATATGAATTGTCTGTAGATTTTAAGATTTTTCTGATTATATATTCTTGATATTTTCTTAAAGGCTGATTCTCCTTCTCGATAAGAGAAATAAAGTAGAACGTAGATACTTCAGTTTTTGTGGTGACAATGAAATTATTTTGTGTATTATCTGTAACTAAATTTATTGTGATCAACTCTCTTCTCCTCAGAATCCATAGCTACTTCTAAAATATTGAACCAAGAAAGAAGGCCCCCCCCCCTCATAACCATTTTATCTGCTAGAAATCCAGCTGCAAAAAGAAAAATTAATAAAAAAAAGACATGCAATAAAGACACAAAATAAAAAAAATGTGATCTTTGCAGTGATAAAGATTACTGATTTTTCTCTGTTATCCGTTCATACCAGATGATGAAGAATCAGAAGAAAGAGACTTGTTCAGCCCATAACAGCATGGAGAAAACAAATGTAAAATGATAATGCATACACCACTCATTCATTCCATGCTGGTATGGGTTGGATGGAGACATATTTGTAGCAGTGTTTAATGGCTGAATGTCTTTCTTGCCACCAATACTCACCTGTTTTTGATGTTGGAAATATTTTAGTCCGGAGGTTTGTCTTTTTTTTTTTAAGTGGATGGCTACAGGATACATTGATTATAAGGAATATAAACATGAAATAACCATACTCAGATTTTGTGTTTATATATTTACACATCTCTAATTGCAGAGGGAACATGTGGAAGGGGTAGACCCAGGAAGACATGGGATGAAGTGATGAGAAAGGATTTACAAGCATTGGGACTCAAAGAGCAGATGACAGAGAACTGAGACTCCTGGCAGTTTGCTGTGCTTGAAAAGACATGTCAAGCTAATAAAAGTGTGGCTTTCTTTGCATACAGGCTCATCCCCTGCAACCCTCTCCAGCTGAGCATCCCTAACCTTGTGGGCTCGTAAATGGTGGTGCCATGTAAAAAGCACCCATGCTGGTGCTGAGTAGAAGCACCCAAAACACTCTGTAAAATAGTTGGCATCAGGAAGACTATCCAGCCATAGAAGCTATGCAAAAACAGACAGGAAGCCTGACTAACTCTTCAGCTGGTCAGCTCATCTCAAACTGTCCAGACCATATCAGCATGGAAAACAGACATTACATGATGATGATGATGATGATATATAAACATCGCATCTATAAAAATGGAAAAGATTGGCACTCCATCAGTTACCATAATGAGGGTTCCAGTTGATCCAATTAACTGAACAGCCTGCTTTTGAAATTAACGTACATGGGGCTGAACACTCCACAGACACATGTATCCTTAATGTAGCTCTCAGCATGACACAGAATGTGACAAAGCTGACCCTTTGAAATACAGTTACCACTCACTTTTGCCAGCTGAGTAGACTGGAGTAACATGAAATAAAGGGTCTTGCTCAAGGATACAACATGTGGCCAAGTATCAAACTCAAAATCTTACAGTCATGAGCCAAATACCCTAAACACAAAACCAGGTGCCTTCACTAACAACACATCTATACACATACTCACACACACACACAGAGTAATCTCTCACCTATCACAGGTGTTATATTCCAGCCCTCACCCCACCTCCGTGATAGGTGAAAATCTGCGAAGTAGAAACAGTACTGTACCATATGTTTTTTTGTTGTTTTTAAAATTTATATATATTTATTTTATTATAAATGCAAAACACCACCACACACTCACCTCCCAAGTTTCAATTTCCATACAG
The DNA here is from genome assembly GCF_046866305.1 of Octopus bimaculoides. Taxonomy (NCBI): domain Eukaryota; kingdom Metazoa; phylum Mollusca; class Cephalopoda; order Octopoda; family Octopodidae; genus Octopus; species Octopus bimaculoides. Next base: position 1,154,157 of record NC_142937.1, on the reverse strand, counting down.
TATGCGCAATTCTTTGTTTATTCATCTACGGTACACTACCTATTTTCTTTTAATATATTTTAATTGTGTTATACAGTGCAGTACTGTGCTGCATTTTAATTTATTAATTTTTAGGTGTGAAAATGCTTATTTTACCACAGAAATAATTGAGATCTAAAAAATATAAATACCTACTGGCCACAGAAACCCACAATATACCGAGGAGTCCATGATATAAATTTACATATATTAGCCAGAAAAATCTGTGATCTACTGAGGGCACGATGGGTGAACCGCGATATAGTGAGTGATTACTGTGTGTATGTATATATATATATATATATATATATATATATATATATATATATATATATGCATGCATGCATACACACAGACACACACACCAAGCTTTTATGTAGTTTCCCTGTACCAGTTCTACTCACAAAATAATGGTCAGCTTAATATTATAGAAGGAGCCACTTGTCCAAAGTGACACACAATGGGATAGAACCCAAAACCTTGTGAGTTACAAAGTAGAATTCATATCCACATAACCATGCCTATTTCTATATATATTAGATTAGTCTTATTGCCACATAGATAAATCCTGTTGGAGTTTAATTCTGTATTATTCACTTTTCGAGGTATTTGCTACATTCAAAGATCTTATTAGCCTAGCTGAAGGAGTGCTGAAAAGTTCCTGGCTTTAAGGGTATCACAAAAGGCCTGGTTGAAGGCCCAACCTTCCAAGTTCTTTTACAGTGCTTAGAAAAACTGAAGGACACTGTAATAAGTGTGTGAATCTGAGAGAGGAATATGTTGAACAAAATCATAAATAACTAATTCTCCTGATTTTCTTTTATCCAAAGTCAGGAACTTTACAGCACCCCCCCCCCCCGTAGATATACTTTCTTAGGTACATTTTTTCATCCAAGTTATTTTCATATCTAATCCCAAGTGACCAACTGCTACATGTTCACTGAACATAGGGAATATTAGCTTGTCAACAATGTTTGATGGACTGCCTTTTTACAGACAAATGTTTCTCACAGAAGAGAGTTTTGTAAGAGTAGTACATTTTTTCTTTGTATGGTGTAATAATTATTGAGTACTTGATTTGCACTTCACATACGTTGTACACTGTTGAGTACGTTTGACCATTAGTGCCTTGCTAACAATACAGACACACACTATACCATTACCCTTATAAGCAAATAAAACATGTAATGATGAATAAATAATGACAAAAATTTGTTTAGTCTGATTTGATGTGTGTGAGGGTTTGTCCACACACACATACTGCTTGATAACCATTTTTGGTTTATTTACATCCCTGTAACCTAGCAATTTAGCAAGAGACTGATAGAATAAGTATAAGAGTTCAAAAATAAGTACTGGGGTCAATCTGTTTGACTAAACCTTTTAAGGTGGTGCCCCCAGCATGGCCATTATCCATTGACTGAAACAAGTAAGTAGTAAAGGAAATGAAATGTATATCTAACTCGTTTCCACCTTATCCTAAGCTCATTATTCTCTCATTATTCTACAAAACTAGATTTGTTTAGAATTCTCTGATATATCTTTCAAATGCTGAAGCTGACAAATTTTTGACTCTATCCATTCCATTCAAAAGAATATTGTATTCAAATGAGGAACTTATTCAAATGAGTTCAATGAACTTTTGTTGTTGCTGTTAACTGATCTCTGCTTTTTAATTATTGTTATAACTATTTCATTATTTCAGTGAGTGATGATGGTCTTCGTTATGTGAAGAGGTTGATAAAATTTATTGAACACAAAGGTATGTTAGCTATGTTTTAAATTTTGAAGATTCAAATCTAAGAGGTGGGTATATATGCGTGTGTGTATAGATATATATGTATGTATGATTGGAGATGTTTTCACAGAAGATTGGAAACAAATGACACATTCAAGCATGGGAAATAGACATTAAAGCATTAATGGTGATGATGATGATGATGTATACTTTTGTATGTCAATTCTCCATTTTTTTGTGTGTGTGTGTTATCCCAGCGTAGTGTAGTCCACATGTAAAGAGAGATTGAATGTGTGTGAATAAACATGATACATATATGTGTGTGTGTGAGAGAGAGAGAGGGAGAGAGGGAGAGAGTAAGACATTAGGGATTGAAGTTATTGGTGTGCCTATACAGCAGTCCAACTGATGTGTCAATTCACTGATCATTAGAAGCCCACTTTGGGGGTGGGGGATAATTTGGGCTTGAGTATACCATGTAAGCCCACAGCATGTTGGACATGAATCAGCAATTGATTAAATTTACCATAACTCTTGACTGGAACCTTCTTTTATCAACTCCAGAAGGATGAAAGAAAAAAACAGAGCTCAGTGGGATTTGAACTAAGGACATAAATTGCTGGAACAAATATTGTTTGGTGTTCTGTGCTCTAATGGTTCTACCACTTCCATACCCAACCTTCATACGACTGCTGAGGTTTGGGTATTTCATTTTGTTAACACTATTTTATATATGAACATTCTTTATTCTTTTTGTATCATGTAAAAATGAATTCCATCTTCATTAATGTACGATTATCAACAGGATTAATTCCTTATAATTACATTCTAGAATCAGTTAATTAGGAAATCACAGAATTCATTAAAATGTAAAGTAAATTGGCTGACAATATATATACAGCAGCACACCACAAAATGTTTTGTATTATCTCTCGAATGGGTTATGCTTTCTTACAAGGCTTCTGCCACTTGGCTTAGTCAAGAGGCATCTGCAGAGATGATGTTAGTCTGTCACGCTTATATAGAGCAGCAACTTCTCTAAATTCCTCATAATTTTGATGTTCTTCTTTAATGTTTCTTCTATCTTGTAGGTATAACCTGCATAGGAATCTACAGAATATGTGGTGTACAATCGGAAATCAATGAAATCATGAACATATTTTCACGTATGTATGACTTTTAATCATGGAAGGAAGGTCAGCATAAATGATCCTTTATTTTATGCAGGACCTTCAAGACTGGTGAGAAGAGAGGAAGTAATTATCCTTAAACAGAATATCTGGCTTGAATGTCTAACATTCAAGTGAACTCAAAGTGAACTCTGCTAAAAATACCTATTTAAACACCACTCCCCATGGTGATGTTGTTAAATTGGGGGATGAATTAACTACAACATTCAAGAACTTGCATTTCAAAGAGCCAGAATAAATCCTACAAGAGGTCTTGTCTGATATTCCAACAATTTGCCAATTTATTTCCCTAGATTGCTGCTATATTTTATCAACCCCAAAAGGATGAAAGGCAGAGTTGACCTCAGTGGGATTTGAACACGGAGAATAGAGAGCCAGGACAAATGCTCCCAGGCATTTTTGCCCTATGCCCTAAGAATTCTGCCAGTTTACTGCTTAAATCACCCCAGCCATAGATTGTTCTTGTGTTCAAGGGACCATCTCTGACTTTTGACATTTACTATATAGAATTTAAACTCAGAATGCAAAGAATAAATACGTGGAAAGATGGCTAGCAAAGTTGGCCTTGCTGAGATTTGAACTCAGAGCACTGACAACCAAAATAAATACTGCAAGGATTTTTCTATCAAACATGCTAATGATTCTTTCCTTTAGTCTTGTAATTAACTAATGTTTTCCTTTTATTGGACTTCAAGATTTTGAAGGCACAGGCATGGCTGTATCGTTAAGAAGTTTACTCTTTAACTCTGTGGTTTTGGGTTCAGCCCTGAAAGGATGAAAGGCAAAGTCAACCTCAGCAGAATTAGAACTCAGAACGTAGTGACAGGTGAAATACTGCTAAGTATTTCATCCAGCACACTAACGACTCTGCCAGCTCGCTACCTTAATAATAATAATGATAATAATCCTTCCTACAATAGGCACAAGACCTGAAAGTTCAGGGGAGAGGACTAGTCAATTACATCAACCCCAATGTTTCACTGGTACTTAATTCATAGACCCCGAAAGGATGAAAAGTAAAGTTGACCCCGGTGGAATTTGAACTCAGAACATAGCAACAGGTGAAATGCCACTAAGCAATTTTTTTTTCCAGCATGCTAACGATTCTGCCAGCTCACTGCCCTAATAATAATAATGATAATGGTTTCAAATTTTGGCGCAAGGCCAGCAAGTTTGGAGGAAAGGACAAGTCGATTACATTGACTCTAGTACTCAACTGCTACTTATTTCATTGAGCCCTAAAAGATGAAAAGAAAAATTGTCTTCGACAGCATTTGAACTCAGAACATAAAAGTGGGTGAAATGCTGCTCAGCATTTTGCCCTGCTTGTTAATAATTCTACCAGTTCATCGCATAATAATAATAATAATAATAATAATAATGATGATCCTTTTTGCTATAGGCACAAGGCCTAAAATTTGGTGGAGGGATCTAGTCAATTACATCAACCCCAGTTCTCAATTGGTGTTTATTTCACTGACTCTGAAAGACTGAGAGACAAAGTCAATTTCAATGGAATTTGAACTCTGAATGTAAAGATGAACAAAATGCTTAGAGGCATTACTATCTGGCGTGCTAACAATTCTGCTCACTCTCTATCTTAATAATGATAATAATTTTACTATTCCGTTGTTTTAATAGACACAAAAATTTAATTTATTTACCAATTTTCGTTCATTATTTTTTGCTAAAGGCAAAAAACAAACCAGAAATTGGTCTGATATAACTTTTTGCATATGTTCCGGGTGCCGAAATGTCTGTTGAAAATTGGATAAAATTCAAGATAAAGCTGTGAAATTAAAGATTTCCATGGTTCTTATTGGTGTTACAATCCTGTTAACACTGCAAGGAATTAGTAACTTTTGAATGGCAGCATGAGATAATATATACATAAATGTAACCAGAAGGAAACAAAGTATCAAGTATTATTATTATTATTAAGGCGGCTAGCTGCCAGAATCATTAGCATGCCAGACAAAACACTTAGCAGCATTTTGTTTGTCTTTACATTCTAAGTTTAAATTCTGCTGAAGTCAACTTTATCTTCTATCCTTTCAGAGTCGATAAAATAAGTACCAGTTGAGCACTAGGGTCAATGTAATCAACTTACCCCTCTCCTGAAATTGTTAGTCTTGTGCATATAGCAGAAAGGACTAATATTGTTGTTGTTGTTGTTGTTGCTGTTAAAATTGACTGAATCATCAGTGTTGGAAAAAATTCCTTTTTGTTCCCAAAAGCACCTTTAGCTCACCGGGTAAAATACTTAGTGGTATTTTTTCTGCCACTATGTTCTGAGTTAAAATTCTGCCATGGTCGACTTTGCTTTTCATCCTTTTCGATCTTTAAATTAAGTACCAGTGAAATACTAGGGTTAATATAATCAACTCATCCCCTCCCCCAAAATGGCTGCTCTTGCGGAAAAATTTGAAGCCATTATTATTATTATTATTATTATTATTATTATTATGGTTTCACATTTTGCACTAGGCCAGCAATTTTGGATATTACTACTTATAATAATCGTAAACAAGGCCTGAAATTTTGGGGGCAGAGGCTTAGTCGATTATATCAACTTGTGCTCAGCTGCTGCCTATTTCATCAATCCAGATGAATGAAAGGCGTTTAACCTCAGAATTTGAATTCAGAATGTAAAAACAGAACACTGCAGAGCCTAACAATTCTTATTTCTTTACTGCCCACAAGGGGGACAAACAAGGACAGACAAATGGATTAAGTCAATTATATTGACCCCAGTGCATAACTGGTACTTATTTAATCAACTCCGAAAGGATGAAAGGCAAAGTCGACCTCGGTGAAATTTGAACTCAGAACGTAGCAGCAGATGTCTGCCAGCTTACTGCCTTAATCATCATCATCTTTTGACATCCATTTTCCATATTGTCATGCGTTGGTCAGTTTGACAGGAATTGGCCAGCCAAAGAGCTGCCCAGGCCCCAACTGTCTGTTTTAGCCTGATTTCTGCAACTGAATGTCCTTCCTAATGCCAACCACTTTACCAAGCATACTGAGTGCTTTTTACATGGCACATGGCACCAGTGCAGATGCTTCTTATATGGCACTGGCACAGTTGCTTTTTCCATGGTACCAGAACAGGGTCTTTGTACATGGTACTGGCATGGGTGGCACCAGCACAGATCCTTTTTACATGGCACTGGCACAGGATGATGACTACTATTAATGATATGCTGAGACCCCCTTCGGTCATGACTGACCCTGGGATTGAACCTAGAAAGTTACCCTCCCAGGCACAAGTCCAGGCAAGGTTGTTTATGGAAGACCAGCAGTCGCCCATGCATACTGGCCTCCCCTCTCCACACCACCAGTGTTATCCAAGGGAAAGGCAAAGGGGCTGATACAGCTTGGCACCTGTGACGTCGCAACTCATTTTTACAGCTGAGTGAACTGGAGCAATGTGAAATAAAGTGTCTTGCTCAAGAACACAACACGCAGCCCAGTCCGGGATTCAAATTCACAACCTCACGATCGCAAGGTCGACGCTCTAACCACTGAGCCATGTGCCTTTACTATTAATGATAATAATTATTATCATTATCAGTGCAGCATGAGGAAAACTGTCTTGTGATATTACAGCTCTCCACTTTCTAAGTTCAAATCCCATTCTCAGTTCAAAGTCCCACTGCACAGCACCTTGGGTGATGTGTCCTTGTGATTAATGTGGCAGACAGAAACTGAAATGAACCCTGATGTGTGTGTGTGTGTGTGTGTGTGTGTGTGTGTGTGTGTGCAGTTTGTGTGTACCCCTATCCCATCATCATGCGATAGTTGTAAACGAGCATCACCTTCACACATGCAATACTGTTCGTTTCCACTCTTCTGCGATAAACATTTCTGGTCATGGAGGAACATTACCTTTGCTTGGAAACAAGTGATGAAATCAGGGATGGTAGCAGGAAGGATATTGAAAATTTGCCTCCTCAAAAAGTATTCCATCTGACCCATAACATTAAATGACGACGATACACATAAATACACACATATAAATTCATATATACCCAATCACACATCTGCGATATATATGTGTGCACACACACACACACACACACACACACACACACACACACACAGATATATATATATATATATATATATATATATATATTCCAATTTTATTTTCCAATTGCTTTATTTTAGGTGATGATTGTGCCAAAATTCCTGACGATATTACAGCATACAGCATAGCAGTAGCATTGAAGACATATTTCAGGTGAATAAAAGTTTCAAACTCCAACCATTACTCAGGTAATTAGATAATTACTGAGAAAGATAACAGATGTTCAGATGGTTTCTGAAGAAATTTCCTTCTGGGATTTCTTCTTCAAAATCTGCGAATGTTCCACACTTACTCATTTATACAATGTTGTGCATTTGGCTTGTGATTTAATTACCATTACAACAGCAAATATGGTGGAGTCAGTATTTAGATGATGATGTCAAATAATACTGGAACATGTCTAAATTATCTCCTATATTTGCTGAAATGATTTAAATAACCTACCATTTTCTGGCATATAAAGCAAGTTTTTCAAACTAAAATTTACAGCCCAAGACAACATTGGTGGACCAAGAATTTCATATGAAATCCTGCAAGATTTGACGAGATAGTAATGATCTATGAATGTTTACACTTCAGGTCTGCCATGATGGCATATAACAAAAATTTTAGTTACCTGTGAATTTACAAAATTCTTTGGGTTTTCAGTAAAAATTCCTGACAAGTTGGCTGTGATTGTTGTTTAGTCAGAGGTCACCCTTATTCAAGCATGTCTCTGCTATACTCATTTTATCAAGAACAGCATTATCTAATGTGTCTATTTCATTTTTAAGACAATATGGTTTGACTTGAGGGCTAAAAATCTGCTGTTTCTGGCAGATTGAGTAACTGAGTGGAAATTTTCTTATTAGTTGTTTTGCTGTAAGCCATCCTTGGTCAAGTAAATCTATGACCAAAAGTGTATCTTTTCCTAGAAATAGCAACTAAATCACTTTCAGATTTCACTCTACCTCCTTAAAAAAGGAAAAAGACATTGGGTAATGTAATTTTAGATAGACTATACCTGAACAAAAAACAGGAGGGATGGTCATAGCTGGAACAATTCTGATCATAGATCTGCTTCATCAGAACTGACTTTGTACTAAATAAAACTACATAATGAGGGAGCTTGTATGTGATGGCTCAGCACATTCATGTATTATTTAACCTGCTCGTTATAGTCACCAAATTGCTCTCAAATACTTCTTTTTTAAAAAAAGAAAAGAATGAATTGAATACCATAGTTTAATGACATTTTTCTGAAGAAAAGATAGGATGGCTTTTGCTTAAATACATTTGATCATAGGTTTCTTAATGAGAACCGACTCAGGGCTAAAGCACAGCTACCACATCTATATGGTACCATCTGTAGTTCTGTATTTTAATGTAATAATTGAAATACACAGCTACCCATGCCACAGACATGTAAAAGCCACCCAGTATACTCTCTTGAGTGGTTGGCATTACGAAGGGCATCCAGCTGTGGGAACCAAGACAAAACAGACTGGATCCTGGGGCAGCTCTTCTAGCTTACCAGCTCCAATCAAACTGTCTAACCCAGACGACACACATCATTACAGTGAGCTTCGTAGTTTGCATGTGTGTACGGTTGTGTGAATATCTACATTATGTGCTCACATGATAATAGTGCTGAGCTACAAACAGTAAACTTTGTTGCCAATTCCTTGCAGGTAAGAGTTAACAACAGGGAGGGCATCCAGCTGCAAAACAGGGTCCCATACACATGTAATCATCTAACCAATCCCAACATGGAAAAATAAATGTAAAATGAACAATTGAATAAATATGGAAATATGATCCGCATTGAGGTCTTTGATGGATCTCAGGTTACAATAATATTTCCATCATCATGTAACGTCCATTGTCCATGCTGGCATGGGTTGGACGGTTTGACCAGGGCTGGTAAGCTGGAAGGCTGCACCAGACTCCAGCTTGATTTGGCATGGTTTCTACAGTTGGATGTCCTTCCTAATGCCGACCACTCCAGGAGTCTAATGAGTGCTTTTTACAGGCCACCAGCACAGGTGCCATTTGCGTGACACTGATATCTGCCACAACTGCGATTTCACTTGGCTTGAATGAGTTTTTGTCTGAAGCACGATATAATGCCAAAGATCTAAATCATTCATCATTGCCTCTGTGAGGCTCAACACTCGAAAGGAGCTTTTCATGTGCCACTGGCACTGGCCACTTTGCGTCCATGAGGCCCATTGCTTGAAAAGTGCTTTTTGCATGCCACCAGCATGGGTGCCAGTTACACGACACCAGCATCGGCCATGACTACAATTTCGCTTGTCTTAACTAAAACATTTTCCTTTTTGCCCTCACTCTCGGGAGTGTGTGCCTTCAGCCAACACTGATGGTTCTGTATTTTACCATGTAGTTCCTATAATATATACATTGAAGTAGAGATCTTCTGCTGTTCTTTGTATCAACAAACATTTCATTTTGCAGGAATCTATCTGAACCACTTTTGACATCAGAATTCTACTGGCCTTTGATGAATATCTCAAGTAAGTAATTAATTCACTGAAAATGTTTGACATGAGAAACAAAAGGAATAAATGAATAAACAAGAAAGCATTGTATTTGAATTTTCATTTTCCAAGACATTTGCATTACAGAAATTATAGTTTACAATAATGTTGGCCTGACACACATTCATGCATGCACACAGACAGACAGACACATACATACATATATATGTGTGTGTGTGCATATGTATATATATAGATATATATGTGTGTGTGTGTGTGTGTAATTTTTGAAACAGTTGATCAGAAATGCAAAGTAAAATAGAAAAATACATGATAAATTCACTTCAAACTTAAAATATGGACAAAATATAAACATGGAGATATTGATATTAGTTTGACAATCCAAAGGTAATTTTCTTAGTCTAAGCTGTCTTGCAGAACATTTCTTATGTTGAAGGAATAATAGAAAAGACAAAGGAAATGACAGAAAATATTGATCAAACAAAGAAAGGACTAATCTTATTTATCAGTGTGGTGCATTATGTCTTCAATATATATAATATTCTATAGCAAAATCAACTTGAGGTCAAACCTAGAGGTTTAGAAGAAAATCTCTCCTTCCTACACAAGACAGTCAGCCAAAGGATATCCAGAGGATGTGTTTTACTTCAATGGATTGTGATAATGGTAAATGAATGACACTTAAGAACAAGTGGTACTTCATTGGGATGAGAGTGGAGTGATCTGTAGAAAGCCCCAAATTGTCAGTCTCTGTTTAAAGAACATGTATTATTTTGCAGCATTCTTAACCCTTTAGCATTTAAACTGGCCATATCCGGCCAAAATATTCTGCTTGTTTTATGTTCAAACTGGCCATTCCCAACCTCTTGCAACTTCACTACAATATCTTTCTAAAAATATATAATCAGATCATCAAAATCTTCAAGTCATAAGATAATGCTTGATTAATTCAGAACAATGTAGATAAGCTTTACATTTGACAGAGTAATTTGAATGCTGAAGGGTTAAATGTAGACTAATGACATAAAACACTTCTTATTCCCTTGAAGATAAGCATTTCCTAGTAAATCATAGATTCAGAAAAAATATTCAGCCAGCATTCTATGAAAATTAACTACAGATGTAGTCCCAACATGAAGTCACTCATTATCAATACTCCTGTTAGGTATGACAACTTAGGTTGTTCATGTCAGAAGATTGGAAGATAGATGCACTCCCATTAAATGAAACATGAGCCAAATTGAATATGAAATTGAAATTACCTCAACTGCTTCAAACTAGATGATCAAAAAAAAAGAAGATTTAAGATTATATAAGTATAATTGAAGGTAAATTTAAATAACTGAAGAAAAAGCTGTGAAAACATTGGCGGGGGTATTCCATAATACTTGCCAGCAACATTCGGAAACTAAGGGTGCAAATACTGACATCAAATGCCATGTACTTGAAAGATAAAAGGCAGGATGTCATTGGATAACCGTTTGCACAACAGAAGGAGCATACATATTTAAGCAGATTAGAAAATACTGCACATGTCTTGAACATATGGAATGAAATATTTAGAGGATATCCTCAAGTGAATAAATATATTCTAACCCAGCAGAAAGTTCCAGCGGCAACCTCCACTCCAGATAGACCCACGCATAATGCGTAATACTTTCTTATATTCTATGCCATAGACATGCACTTCCTTCTTTCACACCTTTGATAGTGCTTTTATACCAGTAGCTTTTCTGAGATTATATATATATGTGTGTGTGTGTGTGTGTGTGTGTGTTTAAATAATATATATTTTTGTAAAGGTGTGTGTCTGTATTTCATTCCATTCATTATACATAACCAATCCCCAAAACCTGATCTGTCTTTCAAAGTAGCTAAGTTTTTACTCCTCATCACACAATCTATCCTATTTAAAACTTTATTCTCATATTTTTTGCTTTACACACTTGCAACTTGCTGGTAGCCATATTAGTTTTTCTGAGTGATGGCTACCAAGGCAGCCCAAAATTTTATTTTTACTGAATACAGTTGGCATGCAACTACATAAAACTCAAGTTACCTTTTACATGTTGTATACTATACAAAGTCACCATATATATATATATATATATATATATATAAAGAAGTTCATGGGTTTAGATAAGTTTGTAAGCTAAGCAATGGAGAAAATTTAACTTTAGAGGCTTATCTATTCATTTAAGAGCAAGGCTACTGAAGGACTGATTTTAAAATATCAGATTCCACTTCTCATGGCTTACAAACATATCCAAGTTCATTACCTTCCTTTTATAAGTTTCACAAAGGCAGTTTATATATATATGTGTATATATATATATATATATATATATATATATATATATAGTATAAAGGATCGTGGGTAATGCCAGAACAATGCAAAGTAAATGCAGGGCAAATCACAAGAAAACAAATATATGAATTAATGTAGACTTACCTTGCATTCAGTATTTCGGGGTTATGACCCCATTTTCAAGAAATTAACGCATGTTGCCAATGTGTGAGTGTGTGAGCATGTGTGGAGTGGACATGTGTGGAAAGGTGTTGCTATAGCAACCAGCTAGTTTCTGGTAACTCTCTTCTATTGATTTTTGGTTTCCTTTGGTGTATGAAGATGGCCTCAGAGATTCTAAAGTTGCCCCTATTCCGCTGTGTTGCCCTGATGTGCACTGTGAATTCCTGGATCTGGCATTTCCGTAGATGTTTCTTCATGGAAGTATCTGCCTGCATGTGTTCCTTAATGCGTATATGTAGGATGCACCACATTTTCCACAGATGATCTTGTATACAACATAGGTCCTCTGGCACAATTCAGGGTCATTGATGGGGCAGTTCGGTAATGTGCACACTGGCCCTTCCCTGAGAAAAGCTCTGTCCAAGAACAACACCTCTCACTACTCCAAGGAGTGCACATTATCGAACTGCCCTATCAATGGCCCTGAATTGTGCCAGACGACCTATGTTATATACGAGATCATCTGTGGCAAATGTAGCTCATCCTACATAGAAATCTGCATATACGCATTAAGGAACACATGCAGGCAGACACTTCTGTAAAAAAACATCTGTGGAAATGCCAGACCTAGGAATTCACAGAGCACATCAGGGCAACACAGCTGAACAGGGGCAACCTTAGAATCTCTGAGGCCATCTTCATACACCAAAAGAAACCTAAGATCAACAACAGAAGAGAGTTACAGGAAGCTAGTTGGTTGCTATAGCAACACCTTTCTGCACATGTCCACTCCACACACAGGCACATCGGCAACATTCATAAATTTCTTGGAAGTGGGGTCATAACCCTGAAACATTGAATGCAAGGTAAGTCTACAATAAATCATATATTTGTTTTCTTGTGATTTGCCCTGCATTTACATCGTATTGTTCTGGCCTTACCTACAATCCTTTATGCAATATATTCTACACAATGCTTCATAGTAATTATTCCATTATTTATATATATATATATATATATATATATATATATATATATATATATATATATAGATATAGTTTTTTTTTTGTTTTGTTTTTTTTCAGAGCAAAAAAATGAACAGAGGCTGTATTCATTAATAAGAACTATACCACAAATTAACATTTGCTTCCTACGCAGTATTTTAAAACACTTATACAAGTACGTATACATTATTTATCACAACTGAATTCTTTCATAATTGAAGACTAACATGTTTACTAGATCAGAATGCTCAATATATATATATATATATGTGTGTGTGTGTGTGTGTGTGTGTGTGTATGTATGTGTATATATATGATGTTATAAACTAACTTTGGAAGTACTGAATGTGCTGGTATTTTACAGACAAAGTAAATTTTGAACACTGTACAGCTGTGAAAACAGCAGGAAAAGGTTGGCTATTTACCCTTAGAAGACAGAAAATACCTAATCTTTCTCTACTGTTTTCACAGCTACACTACATTCAAAAGTAACTTTCTTGTTCGTAAAATACCAACATATTTGGTGCTTCCAAAGTTTGTTTATAAAATGTTCTCACATTCAAAAAAACTACTACTTAGCATTAGAATTGATGGTAATGGTTGTCAGGCAGTTTAGCTTAATGGTTTGAGCACTTGGCTGGAATCTGAGGGGTACAGGTTTCAACTCCCTGCAGCTCCCTGCTAGCAAGTTTTTTCCGTCTGTTAAGGGTAAATATCCAATCTTTCTCTACCATATCCACAGCTGTACCACATTCAAAATTTACTTTCTTTTCTGTTATACATACATATATATTATATTATATTATATATATATATACATATATATTATGTATATATATATATATATATATATATATATATATGTGTGTGTGTCTGTGTGTGTGTGTGTGCATGTGTATATACTTAAAATGTTTTAAGTAGTGTAAAGAAAAGTATATTAGTGGTAATCATAATTTTAGTCAGAAATGAAGGAATTGTTTCTTGCTTATTTATATGCAAACACAGGACATCTTCAAATTTTCAAACAAAACTAAATGAAATGGAATGAAATAAAATATAATAAAATGAAATAATGTAATGTGAAATAAAGTGGAATATTTATGCTATTACATTTAAAGAATTTTCATCATTTATTGCATGTGAGTGCTCATGTCTCCTAGAGATATAAGTATCCTCTAGCACTAGATGAAAAATTCATAAATAATGTAAATATTCTATTTTACCTAATTTAATTTTATTTTATGTCATTTCATTTCCTTTCATTTCTATGGAAAATTTGAAGATTTTCTGTGCCCGTATTTCAATAAACTAAGGAACAGTTCCTTCATTTCTTTTGACTAAACTTATTACCAATATAGATAAATGTATAAGGCAGCAAGACAGCAGAATTATTCCTGCACTGGACAAAATGCTTAGTGGCTTTTCTTACATGTTTATATTCTGAGTTCAAGTGCCACCAGAGTTAATTTTTGCCTTTCATCCTTTTGAGGTTGATGTGATCAACTTACTCCTTGCAACAAAATTACTAGTCTTATGCCAAAAATTGAAACAAACATACATAAATATGTATATATATCTATGCACAGACACTTGCACAAAAAACATATGTATATATGGTCCTTTATATTGTGGGTACAATGCATCTGACTTCTTCCAGATAGTTTCCATTTACCTAGTTTCACTCATATGGCACTTGTCATTCCAAAGCTACGGGGAATTGGTGAAAGACACTTGCCCAAGGTGACACACAGTAGGATTGAACCGCTTTTTTGCAGTCCTTTGTCATCTTCTTCATGGAGTTCAGCCTCTTGAGATCAGTCCAATATGTTTCTAGATCTTCTACTCTACGTACAGGATTAATTGACACTTTTCTTCTAAATCATCATCCTTCATATACATTTTGCCCTTTCTAAGCAGTTTTCTTCCACCTTTGGATAGCACTCACTTACATGACTGATATCATCCAAACATATCACATGTCTATACCTATACATAAACATATATAACTTTGTTGTCCTTCCTATCAAAATATATATCATCATCATCGTTTAACGTCCGCTCTCCATGCTAGCATGGGTTGGACGATTTGACTGAGGACTGGTGCAACCGGATGGCAACACCAGGCTCCAATCTAATTTGGCAGAGTTTCTACAGCTGGATGCCCTTCCTAACGCCAACCACTCAGAGAGTGTAGTGGGTGCTTTTACGTGTCACCCGCACGAACACACACACACATATATATATATATATATATATATATATATACATATATATATATATATATATTAAAAATGGGGAAAGCAGGTTTATGGGATTACTTTAGGTTTCCTTTCCATAAAGGGTTTCGCTTTATGGCGTATTGTCAGATCCCAAACCTGTTGGCCCATGACCTCTTCAAAACATGTAGTGGGGAAATGCCTCACTACTCAAAGGTAAACAATTAGGGATTATCTCCCTTTGCTGGAAAATCCTACAAGCCCCTACATCAATGGGACAAAGCATTTCAAGTTATGCATAGTTGAACTCACGAAAATCCTAAAAGACTCATTCAAACCAGGGAACATCCTTAACTCCAGAAATTTGGATTTATGTTTTCTACAAACAATACACACACACACGCACACACACACACACATGCATCTGTGTATGGAAGGTGCATGTATGTATGATATACATGTACACAAACATATGCATCTGAAAATATCCAGAAATACATCAATTATGCACTGTAGCATATATCTATTACAAGTCCTGGTATTAGTAATGAGCACTCCAAATTGCTTATTTTCCTTTTTTTTTATTTCTGTTTTGTTTTTGTTTTTTTGGTTCATATTAGTTTTCCAACATTGTAATAATTCGTTTGTTTCTTGTTTCATTAGTAAGAAAGCAGAAAATTTACATTTTTGGCAAGAATCTCATAAATTCCTCAACAGACTACAAAGCTTATTGTTCAATATTTATCAATATTCTATTGTTTGTTTTGATTCTCTACATTTTTGTTCATGAGGTTTTGGGGGATTTAAAATAAAAATTGTATTTTATTTCCAATTTTTTTCCGTTTTTCTTTTGGCAAATTCTCATCTCTTCATATGAATGAATGCTTAATGAGAGTTTAAACTAATTTTCACAACTTTCAACTGTTCAATTTTTATTTCGTTACCAATTGTTTTAGTAACTGTTTCTTTTTTTTTTTTTTTATTTTTGGCTGATAGACATCTTATTTTACTAATTTGCTTAATTGTTGAGTTCGTTTTATTTACTCTTGTTTTTTTTATTTGTTGTTTTTTTTTGTCCTGTATATTGTTATGTTGCTCACGTAAGTCTGTTTCTTTTATGTCAAAAAAGAAAGAAAAATGTTGGCTGGAATAAGCTTCCCTTGGAGTGAAAAGAAAATTGAAAGTGAGGGAGAAAGATTTGAACACTGAAATTTCTCTTCCTGTGACATCACACCACATGTGGTTGCAGATATTACTGTCACACACACACACACATTGATTGATAGATATTGATACAGATAAAACAATTGTTAAATATAATAATGAACTTCACAATGCTTTCTAATTATATACAAAGGGGTGCTGAAAATTTCCTGGCTTTGGGTAGAAGAAAATGCAGAAGGATCAATTAATTATGATTTTATTCAACATATTCCCTTCTGAGATTCACACACTTATTGCAGTGTCTTTCAGTTTTTCTAAGCTCTGTAAAAAGAACTCAGAATGTTGGGCCTCCAACCAGGCCTTTCACGACACCCTTAAAGCCAGGAACTTTTCAGCACCCCTCATATGTGTGTGTGTGTGTGTGTGTGTGTATGTATGTATGTAGGTACAAGTGGGTGCTGAAAAGTTCCTGATTTTACCTAAAAGAAAATACAGGAGGATCAATTAATTATGGTTTTATTCAACACATTCCCCTCGCAGATTCACACACTTATTGCAGGGGTCCTTCAGTTTTTCCTGTAAAAGAACTCAGAAGGTTGGGCCCGCAACCAGGCCTTTCACAAAACTCTTAAAGCCAGGAACTTTCCAGCACCCACCTCATAGTCAACTTGCTTATTTTATTTTTTTTAAATTTTATTATTGACTTTTTTTTCTATATTTTTCGCTTGTTCCATTACTCTGAGTTCAAATTTGTACTCGGGTTTCATCCTTTCTGAGCTTGAGAACATCAACTACCAGTGAAGTATTGAGGTTGATTTATATTCCAGTAATGTGTTCAAGATGTAAACGGAATTACAATGGGAGCAAAAGAACTCTTTGTTAGGAAATTAATTTCCAGAGAATATTTCTAGTTTTTTTTTTTTTTTTTTTGTGAAGGCATGTGACCTAGTGGTTAGGCTGTTGCACTCACAATCACTTGATCATGAGTTCAATTCCCTGACCGAGCAGTGCATTGTGTTCTTAAGCAAAGCACTTTGTTTCACACTGCCCCAGTCTCCCTTTTGATCAGGGAGGAATGTTGACCCGTCAATTGTAAATAATGTAAATAATGTACATAATTCCTCATCTCTTAAATATAGAACTGTATTAATTCTGATGTTCATCTTTATTTTGTTTATCAGGGTTTTTCTTGTTTTTATTATTTGTGTTTATTGTTTTGTTTTTTTTCTTAAAAGTGTATCAGAATGTCCAGAAAACGTAATGTCATCATATTCTTTGGCTGTCTGCTGGTCACCAGTTCTTTTGTGGAATGATCAGACCAGTATAGATCAAGCTGTCTTGGTACCATGGATTATACAGACTTTAATTGAGAACTATCATAATGTAAGTTGAATTTCTATGGCTTGTAACTTCAACCCCAAACTTTATTTATGTATTTATTTATTTTATTTATTTAGAAGACCCATCAAGTCAAGTGTAATCGTAGCCCGGGCAGGTACCGGTGTCACGCAACTGGTACCTGTGTTGGTCATACATAAAAGCACTTATTACACTCTCAGAGTGGTTGGCATTAGGAAGGGCATTCAGCTGTAGAAACCATACCAAATCAGACTACAATCTGGTGCAGCCCCTCAGCTTATCAGCCTTGGTCAAACCGTCCAACCCATGCCAGCATGGACAACAGATCTTAAATGATGATGATGATGATGATTGAGATTTCAGATAATTCATTTTAATCCAAATAACATCAGCATCTTATAAGGATTTTAATTTTTGATAGTGCTGTTATTTAGCCCTGGGTCAACCCTGATTGAGGAGACCCATGATCAAAGGTATTCCAACATCGACATAACTCCCTATTTTGGGAGATATGTAGGACTATATTATCTAATAAGTCCTTTTATCTTTAGCAATTGTATGATGTAATGTGAGGGAGATTTGACTGATATTGCCAGCAAGCCAAGCGACCATATAGAGGACCCTATTGTTGTTCTCTTGCTCTAGGTTAAACTAACAGATCCATGATCAAATGTTTTCAAAATATAATCTTTGTCTTTTTACAGATATCTAAGACTACATTTCCTGATACATCCGTTTATCTTTCAAGACAGTAAGGTGCCATTTGAGAAAGATTTAGCTGCTCTTTCAAGCAGTTCAAGAGACCATGTAGAAACTTCTTCATTTGCTCATATATTTTCATTGGCTGTTTGGGTTGAAGAAGCACAATAAATTGTTGTCTACCCTCATTGGCATCAAATAGGCTTCCTTTTCCTAGTGAAAGCAGATTTTTTGAAACATAAAGAATGTGATGATTTATATAAGTGTAACTTTGGTTCGTGGAGGCGCAATGGCCCAGTGGTTAGGGCAGCGGACTCGCGGTTATAGGATCGAGGTTTCGATTCCCAGACTGGGCGTTGTGAGTGTTTATTGAGCGAAAACACCTAAACTTCCACGAGGCTCCAGCAGGGGATGGAGGCGAACCCTGCTGTACTCTTCCACCACAACTTTCTCTCACTCTTACTTCCTGCTTCTGTTGTACCTGTATTTCAAAGGGCCAGCCTTGTCGCACTGTGTCACACTGAATATCCCCAAGAACTACGTTAAGGGTACACATGTCTGTGGAGTGCTCAACCACTTGCACGTTAATTTCACGAGCAGGCTGTTCCATTGATCGGATCAGCTGGAACCCTCAATGTCGTAAGCAACAGAGTGCCAACAACAACAACAGCTTTGGTTCATTTGTTTGTTCATTTGGTTTTACATTGCTTTTTCCATACTGGCATGGGTTAGATGAAATTTGAGGAAGCAGATTCTCTATGGATGAATACTCTTCCAGTAGCCAGCACCTAACTATTTTCCAACTAAGGAATAGTTTTCATTCCACTGGTCCTCATATCTCAAAGTCTAAAATTACATGATCTTTTACATACAAGGGATTGTAAACAAAGACTGTTTTCTCACTGACAGTGTTAATGAGGAGACATGAAATGAGAGTTACACACACATGCATATAAAGATTAATTAAATAACCTAGATAAATTCTCTTTCTGTCCCCTCTTATATTATAACCTCTCATCACCTGGCACAAAGCCACCCCAGTACTACTCCCTGCTCAGTTGATGGGTCTTGTCTTGTGATTTACTAGGTAACCTCACTGGTACTAGAGCCTCATAAAATGCACCTAGTACATTCTGTAAAGTGGCTGACTTTAGAAAGGGCGTCCAACTGCAGAAACCTTGCCAAAGCAGATAGTGGAACTCGGTACAGTCTTTTGGCTTACCAGTGCCTGTCAAACCATCCCAGCATAGAAAATTGACATTAAATGGTGGTAGTGATGATGATGATGATGATGATGATCTCCACTTCTAGAAAAAAATTAAGCAGTTACTTGATGGCAGTTGGTACCAACATCAAATGAGAAGAGAAGATAATCACAAGAATTAACGATTTTCTCCAAAATTGATAAGCTACTAAGGAAAAGACATTCTGATTATCTAGAGATGAGAGGACAGCTGTGGACACATGTTTCTGCTTAAGCAGGTATCATCAGCACAGCAGTTGTCATATTTTATCTCCAGCAGATGGAACACTTAGACATACACAAAGAAGTGCAGAACACATTTATGGCCAAGATGTTTTGCATAAATGAACCAAAAACATGCTGAAAGAAGTGGTTCGTGATGGCCAGTGGTACATATTTGAGCATTGGAGATGGTTTAATAAATCAAGAATTTTATCATTCATGTTCATTTGTCTTTAAGATACATGCCACCAGCCACTCTGAGTTATTTCCCTTAGCTAATTTCCTTTATATATCATCATCATCATCATCATTCTTTTCCATGCTGAAATGAGTTGACAAGAATAGACAAGCCCTAGGACTCTGCCAAGTTCTACGTCTACTTTGACATAGTTTCCACAGCTCAATGCCCTTCCTAATCCCAATTATTTAACAGAGCATATTGGATGCTTTTTACATACATACATACATACATACATACATGAGTGGCTTCTTACAGTCTCCATTTATCAAATTCTCTCATGTGGAAAGAGTCAGGCCCGGGAGTTATGGTAGAAGATACTCACTGAAGGTGCTGCACGGTGGAGCCAAATTCATAATCATGTGTTTGCAAAGTGAATTTCTTAACCAAACAATTATAAATATTTATTAAACATGAGAAATCAATAATTATTTGAATAGAGCAAAGATGAGTATCAGTTACTTGTGTGTGTGTTGCAAATTTATCCAACTCACACCAATATGCAAATCAAGAAAATGAAAATGAATTACCAAACATTTAAGACATTACATTTATGTCTCTGTGTGTGTGTGTATGGATATATGTAGATGTATAGATACATGTATGTGTGTGTGTGTGTGTGTGTGTGTGTATATATATATATATATATATATATATATATTATATATGTGTATGTATGGATATATGTAGATATATATGTGTGTGTATATGGATATATGTAGATATGTGGATGTATGGATATATGTAGAAGTGTGTGTATATATATATATATATATATATATATATATATATATATGGATATACGTAGATATATATGTATATATATGTGTGTATGTATATGTATAGATGTGTGTGTGTGTGCGTATATATAAATATATATATATATATATATATATATAGGGAGAGAGAGAGAGAGAGATAGATAGAGATAACTAGATAGATAGATAGATAGATAGATAGATATATGTGAATACATGTGTCTGTATATATATATATATATATATATATATATATATATATATATTCTTTTAATGAAGGATTTCTTTGTTTCAATTTCAGATTTCGTGAAAGGTACTAAACAATTTCAATGAACCACAAAATACTCAAATGATTCTTCAACACCACTCAATGATTTTATTGTTTTATACTTTTTGTTTTTTCTTTCTTTTTTCGTATTCTCTTTGGCTGATCTCATTCAGTTTTAGCTATTGTTATTTACATTGTTTAATTTATGTCTTAATTTATGTATACATTATATATGTATACACGCACATATTTCATCTTTTTTTTTTTTTTTGAAGGAAATTCAAATGAGGAATTAAAATTTTAACTTGTTTTAATTGTCATAGTTTTTTTACCCATTGATAGGCTAGAGATTGTGGTGGTGGCGATGTCTATAGCCCCAGGCCATCACAAATCATGCAGACCACTTATGATCACAAACATTCCAGCTGTTACCATGTTTTGAAATTGTTTTTTTTATTCCACAGACAAAGTATATCTAAGACCTTGTCATTTACATGGCATCTTGTGATATACACAAGAGGGGTGACTGCATTTATATGTGCATATTGTTATGTGGTCACTGGTCAACCCTAACTGAACAACCTTTAATCAAAAGCATTCTAACCATCACCATCTTGTTACTTTTATGGGATCTAATGGGTATCATCATCATCATTTTAACATCCATTTTTCCATGCATCAGATGAACTTTGTTGAGGAAGATTTTCTATGACCAAAGAATGCCCTTTCTGTCACCAACCTTTACCTGTTTCCAAATAAAGTAATTCCTTTCGCATAACCTAACATGTTTTCACAGAAGTTCAAAAACAAAGGACACTGCTAGCATGACAATGATACGTTTGCAACGATCATGCTCCTATCAGTAACTTCTGTGGTCTTCCGAAAATCCACAAATCTAAAGAAATCAAGGACTGTTTTAAAGTCTGCCTGAACCCTGTGTATTTTCATGGAATGAACGTCACATTTGCTTTCCAAAGTGAAATATCCTGCTTGTAACTTTCAATCTATCCTGCATACCTGTTATATAATTTCAACATCTGCCTGAACCCTGTGTATTTTCATGGAATGAATGTCACATTTGCTTTCCAGAGTGAAATATCCTGCATTAAAATTGATTTAATCTTTATCTGTTTTTGTTTTTCCTTTTGTTTACATTGTGTGCATGCCTAGATATGGGTTATGTTAGAGTGAGAGCTATTATTTGGAATTGGTATCAGGTAGCATGCTGAAGTGCAAATGGCCTCGTATACTGTATGCTAAAGTGGAACTAATGATTTATGAAACAGCTTACCTATCAGAAATTAAGTCATGAAAGGGTTACCATTGTCAACACACTTCACATTTCTATGTTTCTGAGGGCAATGAAATAAAATACTA
>NC_142937.1:1106602-1126602 GCF_046866305.1 Octopus bimaculoides | reverse complement strand
TTTGTTTTGCCTTCATTTTTCTATGCTAGTGTGGGTTAGATGAATACATATTATTGAGATATAGTTTGCAGCCCATTACTCTTCTTGTCACTAACCATTATCTGGTTTTCAAGTAAGGGAATTTTCTTTCCACTTATATTGGTTTCAAATTTTGGCACAAGGCCAGTATTTTCAGAGTGGGGGGTGGGGGGATAAATCAATTACATAGACCCTGGTCCTCAATTGATACTTATTTTATCAACCCTGAAAGAATAAATGGCAAAGTCACCCTCAGCAGAATTTGAACTCAGAACATGAAGATGGACGAAATACTACTAAGCATTGTGCCTGGCATGGTAACAAATTTGCCATCTTGTAAAACTTCCAGATGATTTAGAAAATTACTATTTTTAAATCTCACGACGAGAGATATTCAGCAACAGTACTTTGGAGTAAAGATTTTTGCCAACATAACATGGCAGTCCTGGTTTAGGATAAATGTTGCTCTAATTTAGCCCCAGGAGACATTGTCTCCAGCTGGCTATACGACACGATCTGTGTCCTTATATTTTTGAACAAAGGAATCTAGCTCCTCGACTCAGCTCAAAACAATATCTGTGTATCGCAAAACAATATCTGTGTAACCCGGAAATCATGATTGAGCTGAGTGGGGGTGCTAGATTCCCTTGTTTGAAAATATAAGGACACATATCGTGTCGTATAGCCAGCCGGAGACAATGTCTCCTGGGGCTAAATTACAGCAACATTCATCCTAAACCAGGACTGCCATGTTATGTTGGCAAAAATCTTTATTCCAGATTATTTGTTGATAAGGAAATGCCTGCAAACATCACTGTGTGTAGTTCAACTTAGTGCCAAATATAAACATTTACACACACACACTTGTGCACATATTCATACACACATAATGCCATGGAGTATAACTGGGCCTGAAACTACATAGTTGCAAAGTGAACTTGCAACTGCACAGCCACACTGGCATCTCACTTCACTTTTCTATCACTCTGCTATTTTACCATTCAAAGACTTAATGTTCAAAGAATCAACTATTTTCCCTTCCTGCCAGCATTAGTTCTATGCACAACCATCTCTCATTTGGTTCATTATTTTAGTTGAAAAACTTCAATGCCATTCTGTTCTTTGTTCACTCCAACGAATCTAATAATTTTTCATATCCACTTTCATTTTGTTATCTCTTACGACTCTTATGTACTTGTTGATTTTAGTTGAAAGACTAAAATATTCTTATCCTGCCTCTTGATATTCCATACATTTTTTTTGTAAATTTTGTTGTTGTTATTGTTTAGCCCCTGGTCAGCCCTAAGTGAGTAAATTTTATGATTACAGGCATTTCAGCCATGATCTTCATTTATAAAGGTTCTATTCCTCTTTAGTCTTTCAAGTTACAGGGCAACTTCACTAGTGCTGGTGCCACAAAAAATGCACACACCACATTCTATAAGTGGTCAGTGTTAAAAATCATAGAAACCATGCTGAAATTTAGACACTGGAGCACAATGTGGGTCTCTGCTTCATCAAAGCCTGTCAAACCCTAACCCTAACCCTAACCCTAACCCTGACAGAATGGAACGCAGATGTAAAATGAAGAGGATTATGGTGATGTTTCTTGGACTATATTATCTAATGGATCCTACATTTTTTTTAAAGGTGAGTCATGTGATCTGTTGGTGATGTGGCTGCTACTTCTGTCAGATGGAATAAATGTCTTGAAGTTCCATCATGACTTCATACACATGTGTGCTTGTATTTGCGCATAGTGTTAATAAGCTGTCCAAGAAGTTCAAATAATTTAGTGATGACAGTGATATTGGCATCATTGATGACAGAATTGTTGTTGTTAGTGGTTGAGAAGATAGCATTGTCGCTGATGTTTTACCAAATTATTTATAATATTTACAATAAATATAACATGAATTCAAATACAGACCTACTTTCTTCCAAGTTGACTTGGTTTTGTTTTTTGTTTTACAACACTAAAATTCATTTGTTTCTTGATTTCTGTTTTTCTTTTTTTTCCTAACATAATTTATTCAAACTTTTAATGGAGAAATTTAAATTAGTCCTATAGAATTGAAAAAAAAATGGCATAAGAAAATAAAATAAGAAAAAAAAATTGAAAATGTATTGATTAATTATTAATTATTAATTCTCTAAATGACAAACTAAGATGACCATAACATTGAGGTTATCAATAATCAATAATTTAACAGCAGAAATACTTGATAGACAATTTTATGCATCAGAGAACTAAACAAAAATAGCAAAAAAAAAATTACAAAAAATGTATGTGTAGATTAACATTCACTTGACTCATTAAAGAGTTTTTAAATTTTCTTCATTTACTGAAGATAATATTAATAATTGTTTGTTTTTTTTAAGTCTGGTATTTTTTAAAATTTTATTTACTATATTCATGGCACAGAGCTATATCTTAGGAATGCTACAATTTTGCAAAGTAATTTGATTGCAACTGTTTTAATTCCCAGTTACAATTATTTTGCTCATTCCAGTGATAAATGCTTCTGATCAGATGAGTGAACATTACAAATCCAGATTGTGGGGCAGTGGGCTTTGCATGAAGTATAGTCAGTGGCATCATGTGACTAGCCAAGGGGTCTAGACGTCACTTGAGCTGAAGGACAACTACTGTGGGCTATTTTGATGTTCAGGGAATTTGCCATTAGGTTCGGGCCAGAGGTCAAGCAGGTAAGGCTCTCATAAATATACTCCATTTGAAAAGAATCAACTTTATGAGAGGACCCACAATTTAGGTGAGATACATCCCTACCCCGATACCACACAGTTCTTTAGTACTTCCACAACCAGAAAAGTAATATTAGACATAATGTAAAACAAGTAAAGAAGAAGGATTAAACACCGATAACAAGATAAATAAAATGCACAGGACAAAGAAACACACATACAGGGATTTGCTTCCCAACCACATGGTTCTAGGTTCAGTCCCACAGCGTGTCATCTTGGGCAAGTCTTCTACAATAGCCTCAGGCTAGCCAAAGCCTTGTGAGTAGATTTGGGAGATAGAAACTGAAAGAAGCCTGTCATATACATGTATATATTTATGTGTGTGTGTCTATGTTCATTTGTTCCCCCTACCATCGCTTGACAACTAATGTTGGTGTGTTTACATCCCCGTAACTTGGCAGTTTGGCTAAAGAGATCGATAGAATAAGTACTAGGCTTACAAACAATAAGTCCTGAGATCGATTTCTTCAAGTAAAAACTCTTTAAGGCAGTACTCCAGAATGGCCACAGTGAAATTACTGAAACAAGTAAAAGAATAAAAGAATATTACACTGTACAACTCAGCTGTTAACTGAAGGTCGGGGCAAGTTTCGTACATTATCAATATGATCGCTCCCTTCAGAGTGCCAGTAGATGTAAAACAAATGCTTCAGGGTTGGACACCAAGACAGGACAACAACAACCATGTAAAGACGTGCAAAACAAAATTAGATGTAACATATTTAAAAAGTGTAAACGTAATGAAAAGCATGCAAAGTATTTAGTGTGTGTGGCTAAGATTACCAGAACAGAGAACCAGAATAGAGAACCAGAATAGAGAACCAGAATAGATAACCAGAATAGAGAACCAGAATAGAGAACAGAGTGATAAAGATTACTAAAATAGAGAAAATGTTTGGACAAGAATGTCAACAAAGATTGCTGGATGTTAGCAATTGAACAAAGACATAAAAAAGAGAAAAAGCAGAGGATGAAAAGGTAGTTTAGTAAAGCCAAGTGGAAAAAGAAAGAAGCATGCATAGACAGAAAAATATGAATTATAGGAAATCAGAACATCATGGGGAAGGCTAGAAACAGAGAAGGACAGGAGAGAGAGAACAAACCTCAGAGAGAATGAAGGAAGAAAACAAGAAAGGAAATGAGAAAAAGAAGATGAAAGGAGCAGAAATGACGGCTTCTGAGAAATAAGAAGACGTGTGGGCAAACGATCACTGTGGTGTTATGATTAAACAGAAGAAAAGGTAAGCACAGTCAACATGCACAATGCACAATGGACAAGAAAAGCCACAAACATGATTACCACACTCCCCTCATAAACTCTTGACCAAAGATTGAAACAATTAAAACATATTATCAGCAATTATGATCCCTCATCGATAAACGCTATACAAGATTATAAAATAAAAGTATACAAAAATTCACAAAAGTACAACAGACCTACCAAAAAGAACTCAAAATTACTGGATGCCTATATGTGCATGTGTGTGTATGTATATATATATATATATGTGTGTATATATATATATATATATATATATATATATATATATATATATATATATATATATAATTATAAGTGTGTGTGTGTATCTATATTTTATTTTGTTTTCCCTTTCTGCTTATTTCTGTGTTCCCTTCTGTTGAAGAGCGTAGGCTCGAAACATAAAAGACTTTCTCACTTCCCAAGCATTAAACTAATACATCTGTTTGTTGTTTACACACCCGTCTTCATCTTTTGTTTTGTTTTTGTGTAAATTCCAACAATCTATATATATATGTGTGTGTATATATATATAGTTATAAGATCCAAGGATCTAAGTGTTGGGAGTTTGTAGGTTTTGCGCAGTCCATGGTAGATATAAAAAAAAAACAACATACAGGAACAATGATAATTTATTGGCATCAAAGGTTGTGTGAATGATGAAGATAGATTTATTTATCAATATGACTTCCATATGACTATGGCTGTTTTGTAACCAGTAATTGCCATATGATTCTCTGAATCTATATTTTTATACCACTGTTTTATTATATATATATATATATATATATATATATATATATATATATATATACATACACACACACACAGCAATAAAAATCAAACAAATAACACAAGATTATGAGGTAAATAAGTGACAAACTAATAATACACGGAGTCAAATAAGTAAAAGTATAGAATTATGAATAAAAAAACAATAAAGAATTGTACAATGAAGATCATAAATATTCCAAAGAAAGAAACAGAAAAGCAGCTACAATTTCAAGTAACATCCTTTATCAAAGAGAATAAAAGAATTAACAAAGGCAAGAGAAAGGAAAAAATATGTTCCCAAATTTAAGACATTTTTACATGGTAAGTCTGATGTAGAATGAAAGCTGGAGTGACTAATAAAATGGTCAGAGGTGGAAGACGAATGTAGGCCACAGAGTATATGTGAAGAAAGAGGGGAGGAAAGAGAAAAACAGAATAAGAAAGGAGACTGAGAGAGAGAGAGAGAGAGAGAGAGAGAGAGAGAGAGAGAGAGAGAGAGAGAGAGGGAGAAGCAAAGTGAGAAACTTCAGAAGAAGACGACCACCAACAAACCATGTGACTGATGATGTATGAAATACGATGTAAACAGTTAAAAATTAAAAAATCTTTTGGCTGTTTTTGTCTCAGTCAATGGTTCTCAACCATTTTTTCTTTTTCCTTTTGCCTATTGATTCATTTGACTCCTATTTCACTTCACTGGACCCTAATAAACATTTGGAGGGTGTGTGGTAAGAAGCTTGCTACCCAACCATGTGGCTCTGTGTGGCACCTTGTGAAAGTGTCTTCTACTGTAGCCTCATGACAACCAAAGACTCATGAGGAGATTTGGTGGACGGAAACTGAAAGAAGCTTGTCAATAATATGTGTGTGTGTGTGTGTGTGTGTGTGTATAATGTGTGTGTGTGTGTGTGTATTTGTCCCTTCACACTGCTTGACATTTGGTGCTGGTGTGTTTACGTCCTTGTAACTTAGCAATTCAGCAAAAGTGACCAATAGAATAAGTACCCAGGTTTTAAAAATATAAGAAGACCCTTACTCTGCAGCAAAAGTATTAAGACTGATCCTTCTGAGGGTGTAAAGTACTCTTGACAACACATAAATGCACCCATGCAGTGCCATGTAAAAGATACCCAACACACTCTGTAAAGTGGTTGGCGTTAGGAAGGGCATCCAGCCTTAGAAACCATCCCAAACCAGACTGGAGTCTGGTGCAGCTCCCCAGTTTGCCAGATATGGTCACACCGTCCAACTCGGGTCAGCAGGGACAACAAATGTCAAAGGGTGATGATGATGATGATGATGATGAAGTACTGGGGTTAATACATTTGACTGAAAATTCTTCAAGGTGGTGCCAAAGCATGGCATCAGTCTAAAGACCAAAACAAGTAAAGGATTAAAGAAAAGATTATATTTTTATACTTAAATATTACTCTTTTACTTGTTTCAGTCATTTGACTGTGGTCATGCTGGAGCACTGCCTTTTAGTCGAGCTAGTCGACCCCAAGGCTTTTTTTTTGTAAGCCTAGTACTTATTCTATTAGTCTCTTTTGTTGAACCATTAAGTTACGGGGACATAAACACACCAGCATCGGTTGTCAAGCGATGTTGGGGGGACAAACACAGACACACAAACATATAAACATGCACATACATATATATATATATACATATATACATATATACAACGGGCTTCTTTCAGTTTCCGTCTACCAAATCCACTCACAAGGCTTTGGTCGGCTTGAGGCTATAGTAGAAGACACTTGCCCAAGGTGCCACACAGTGGGACTGAACACAGAACCATGTGGCTGGTAAGCAAGCTACTTACCACACAGCCACTCCTGTGCCTTATTAGGAATATAAAGAAAAAAATAGAAAAATATATTCCATGCATTGTAGAAATATAATCAATTTATTGCACATGAATTTTAAGAGCAAAATTTTATGTGGACCCCATCCCCCTGGGCCATGTGGATTCTGATGGAGAAACACTGGTCTAAGTGGATGCAATTAGTATATAAGAAACAATACAAATGCCCAATGTATCCATTTCATTTCTTGATAATAAAACTGTGAAGGTCTAGAAATGTTGAATATGGATTTAGAAACTCTAATGTTCCAAAGCAACCATAAAAAGTTAATGAGAAAATATGAAAAATCTAAAATAAACAAGATAAAACTTGAACATAGTTGAGCATTTAATGAAACATATATAGAGCTAGCTACCTAGCTAGCTAGCTAGAAAAGATCATCATTATCATCATCAACATTTATTTTTTATGCTTGTTTGGACACATCCATAAATGCACACACATGTGCCAGGGGGGGGACAAAAGAAGTAAAGTAATTGAAAGAATTTAATGATGAAAAAAAATGGTAAAATTTTACACTTTTATTTCTATCTAGTTATTATCTTACTTACCTCCCTTATTTCGGTTATATTAGTTTCAGTTTGTAAAGGAATATTACTGGACTATTGTAGTTCTAGCTATGACTGTGTATGTATTTGTATATGTGTTTGTATATGTGAATATGTATGTGCACATGTGTATGTATGTATGTATGTATGTATGTATGTATGTATGTATGTATTTATGTATGTATGTTTGTACTGTTTTTTTTTGGAAAAGAATGAAGTGTTATTTACATTTATCTAATATAAAATTTTCTGACAAGCAATAGTATGAAGACAATTTCCTCAGCAAAGTTAATGTGGACTTACCAATTCTTTACTTATTTTCTTTATATATATGTGTGTGTGTGTGTGTGTGTGTGTGTTTATATAAGTGTATCTATCTATCTAGCTATCTATCTATCTATCTATCTCTCTCTCTCTCTCTCTCTCTCTCTCTCTCTCTATATATATATATATATATATATATATATATATATATATATATAATATATGTATATATATGTTTATATATTTATGTGTGTTTATATATGTGCTTATATATATATATATATATATTTGTATATGTGTGTGTGTCTATGTATGTGTGTGTGTGTGTGTATTTAGTTTTAGTTCTTCAATACAACAAAATTGAAATATCAGAATGAAGAATACTTCTTAAAAAGAATAACCAAAGGCGTTTCTCATTACACCCTACATTGTTCCCCACGCAGATACTTAATTTCTTGTCCTCACTCTTGCCCCACACTGCAAAAGAAAAGAAGAAGGAGAAAAAGAAAGAAAGAGTTATTGTGTATTATTATATATTGTTATTGTATCTTCTTTATTCTAGTGTATCTTTCTGGTTAGTTTTCATTGGAATTGGTGGAGAAAAATAAAACGAATCATAAGCAAAAAAAATTCATGAGGAGAAAAAGAGGACTTCCTGGTAAAAAAAAAAAATGAGCTGTTTGGGAGTGGGATGGTAAGATAAACTTCAGAATATATTTTATCTCTATATTTTACTTTTTGTCTGTTTGTTTGTTTGTTGTTGTTGTTGTTATGGAATTTTGTAACAAAAAGAACTAAGAAAAAAATCACCAAATATTATATTTTAGTACTAACCAAGTATAAGGGGAGGTGTTGAGGGAAATAAAAAGAAGAATAAATATTCAGAGAAAACTAGGTAATGTTTCAAGTGGTTCTGTGGTTAAGGAGTTTGTTATCCAGACATAATGCTCCAAGTTCCTACCTACTGCTTAGAACTATTGCAAGTGTCTTTGTGAGTACAGGTTGGTGAATAGAAACTGTGAAGGTGTGTGGTTAGGGTGTTGGTCGCATGACCATAAGGTAGTGGTTTCGATTCCTGGACTGCGTGATGTGTTGTGTTCTTGAGCAAAACACTTTGTTTCACGTTGCTTCAGTCTACTCAACTGGCAAAATCGAATAATCCTGTGGCAGCCCAGCATCCTGTCCAGGTGGGGAATATTTAGGCCATGAAACTGGGAAACCAGCCCTTGTGAGTCAGCATGACTTGAGAAGGTAACTTTAACAGAAACATGCCTGTCTCATATGCACATACATGCATGCATGCATGCATGTATGTACGTATATCTTTCATCATTTACTGGTTTCAGCAAGGGGGTGAGGCCATGCTGGGGCACTGCCTTTTCATTGCACTTTTTCTGTATTGCTTCTGATGAAGTAGTGAGTCCAACAGAGTTGCTCTTCTTGATGCCTCCTGCTGTGATGAGTGTTCATCTGGTATCTTGGATGAAAATTTGTCCAGATTTCTTTGAAACCTCCACAACTACATCTTGCAAATTTCTCGGACTGTTTGGCAGAATGTTGAATAGCTATGGACTCTTAAAACCCAAAAAGCTACTGGGTCCTTATTCTAAATGGGAGCTTCGGTACTATGTAGTGCCATCCAATTTGATGGTTGATATAGATTTCAATTCCAAACTTGAGAGCTAGACCTTTCAGAATCTTCCATATGTATATAACTACATATCTTTCATGCCCTTTCTCTAGGGAGTGGAGTTTCAGTTCCTTTAGCCCCTCACAGCAGCTCTTCTGCTGCACTGAGTCAATCTTCTTTAAGCAATGGTGCTGGACTGCTTTAAGTTCCACCATCAGTTTGATACTCTGCAGTGACCACAATTCAGTGCAGTAAACCAGACAACTAAGAACAAAAGTTCTCCATAGATGCAGCACACAGAATGGTATCCTTTTTTTTTTCTGGTTTCTGAATGATTTCAGAATCCATCCAGCAACTTATCTGCACTATATTGTCATCTTGGTAATATGCACATAATTTGCATCATTACTCATCCAAAACTGGATCTTTTCCTGTCAAGAGTCCCAGGTGAACCTACTTTGTGGCAGGAGGTGCAAATGAGGATACCGACAGCAAAATACCTTATTCGCCAAATACCACATATCAGAGGAGATTCTCAATAATAACAGTGTAACAAAATGGTGGTGCACCAGCATGGCCACAGCTTTGAGCTGAAACTTATAAAACATAAAACACATGTATATATATATACACACTGGCGTTAGGAAGGGCATCCAGCTGTAGAAACTCTGCCAAATCAGACTGGAGCCTGGTGTTGCCATCCGGTTTCACCAGTCCTCAGTCAAATCGTCCAACCCATGCTAGCATGGAAAGCGGACGTTAAACGATGATGATGATGATATATATATGTATGTATATATATATATATATATATATATATATATATATATATATATATATATATATATATATATGTATATATATATATATATATATATATATATATATATATATATATATATATATATATATATATATAAATATAAAAATAATACACGCGCCCTTTTAAAGCCTAGCTAGGCTCATGGGCCCGGTTTCGCGGTTTCAATGGCGTATGTGTTCCTCAGCTTGACGGGACGCCAGTCCATCGCAGAGAGACTCATTTATGCCAACTGAGTCGACTGGAGCAACGTGAAATGAAGTGTTTTGCTCAAGAACACAACACGTTGCCCGGTCCTGGGATCGAAACCACAGTCTTACGATCATGATATTGACATCCTAAATACTAAGCCAAGTGCCACCACACACACACACACACACACACACACACATATATATATATATAGGGAGTTCGATAAAATGTCAAACAAAGAGAGAGAGAGACAGAGAGACAGAGAGACAGAGAGACAGAGACAGAGAGTGACTGAAAGAGACAGAGAGCAAGAAAGTGTGAGAGAGAAAGAGACATTACGTAGGGAGTTAAGTAATGTACTAGCGTGCATTAGGTACGTACATACAAACATACGTACATACGTACATACATACATACATACATACATACATACGTACATTACGTACGTAGGTATGTACGTTCATACGTATATACATACATACGTACATATGTATATTTATACATACATACATACATATATACATATATTACGTAGGTACGTACGTACATACGAACATACGTACATACATACATACAAACATACATACATAAATGACATGCGTACATACGTACATTACGTACGTACATAAGTACATACGTACATACGTACGTACATACATACATACAGACATACATACATATATAAGCACATTACGTACGTACGTACATACATAGGTACATACGTACATACATACATACGTGCATAGTACATACGTACATACGTACATTACGTACGTACGTACATGCGCACGTACGTACGTACATACATACATACGTACATACATATATACATACGTACATACGTACATACATACATACATATATACAAACATACATACATACATTACGTACGTACGTACATACGTGCATAAGAACATACATACATATATACATACGTACATACGTACATACATACATTCGTGCATACATACGTACATACGTACATACGTATATTACGTACGTACGTACATACGTACATACATACATTCGTACATATGCACATACATACATACATACATAGATAGATACATACATACATACATATATTACGTACGTACATACGTACATACATACATATGTACATTGAGTACGTACGTACGTACATACGAACATACGTAAATACATACATAAATGCATACATACAAACATACATACATAAATGACATGCGTACATACGTACATTACGTACGTACATACATAGGTACATACGTACATACATACGTACATACGTACATACGTACATTACGTACGTACGTACGTACGTACATGCGTACGTACGTACGTACATACATACATACGTACATACATATATACATACGTACATACGTACATACATACATACATATATGCAAACATACATACATACATTACGTACGTACGTACGTACGTACATAAGTACATACGTACATACATATATTAAGTACGTACGTACGT
The DNA here is from genome assembly GCF_046866305.1 of Octopus bimaculoides. Classification (NCBI taxonomy): domain Eukaryota; kingdom Metazoa; phylum Mollusca; class Cephalopoda; order Octopoda; family Octopodidae; genus Octopus; species Octopus bimaculoides. Next base: position 1,114,988 of record NC_142937.1, on the reverse strand, counting down.
ACATACGTGCATAAGAACATACATACATATATACATACGTACATACGTACATACATACATTCGTGCATACATACGTACATACGTACATACGAATATTACGTACGTACGTACGTACGTACATACGTACATACATACATTCGTACATATGCACATACATACATACATGACATACGTACATACGTACAAACGTACATATATACATACATGCGTACACACATACATTACGTACGTACATAGGTACATAGTACATACATACATTCAAACATACATACATACATACATACATACATAGATACATACATACGTACATTACGTACGTACGTACGTACGTACATACATACATACATACGTACATACATATATACATACGTACGTACATACATACATACATACATACATACATACATACGTACATACATATATACATACGTACATACATACATGACATATGTACATATATACATACATGCGTACATACGTACATTACGTACGTACATAAGTACATACGTACATACATACATACATATGTACATATGTACATTACGTACGTACGTACATACGCACATACGTACGTACATACATACATACGTACATACGTACATACATACATACGTACAAACGTACATACATACATATATACAAACACGCATACATACATTACGTACGTACGTACGTACGTAAATACATACGTACATACCTACATACATACATATATTCATTCCTACATACGTACATAGGTACATTACGTACATACATACATACATACATTCATACGTACAAAATCGAAAATTCGATCAACTGTCCAAAACCGAAAATTCGATCAACTGTCCAAATCGATAATTCGATCAACTGTCTAAAATCGAAAATTCGATGAACTGTGCACAAGCTTAAATTCGATCAACTGTCCGCTAGACCAAATTCGATCAACTTTCGACAAGCTGAAATTCGATCAACTGTCTGCTAGTGTAAATTCGATCAACTGTCCACTAGTCCAAATTCGATCAACTGTTCACAAGTTAAAATCGTTCAACTGCCCGCTAGTGTAAATTCGATCAGCTGTGCGCTAGTTTAAATTCGTTCAACTGTCTGCTAGCGCAAATTCGATCAAGTCTCCGCTAGTACAAATTCGATGAACTGTCCAATAGTGCAAATTTGATCAACTGTCCACAAGTGCAAATGCGATCAACTGTCCGTTAGAGCAAATTCGATCAACTATCATCTAGCGCAAATTCGATCAACTGTCCACAAGCGTTAAGTGCATCAAATGTCCACAATGCAAATTGGATCAACTATCCATTGAATAAGTTCTAATGGAAAATTAATTGAATTTATTTACGTAGACACGTGAACAAGTTTATACTGGAGGACAGTTGGTCGAGATTGCGTTTATGGTCATTTTATTAATTGGTTCTATTAGACTTTCCAACCACATCCCAGCCACATTCCTCACATTCCATTCACATTCCTCAAATTCCATTCGCATTCCCAACATTCCATTGACATTACTCACATTCCATTCACATTCTTCACATTCCATCCACATTCCTAGCATACCATTCACATCCCATTCACATTCCATTCACATTCCCAACATTCCGTTGACATTACATTGACATTCCTCACATTGTAATGCAACAGCTATGCCTACACAATAATAAAAACTTTGGTGCAGAGATCAAAATAAATATCTATGGAAAGTAGTGTGTGTGTGTGTGTGTGTGTGTTGTGTGTGCGTGTGTGTGCGTGTGTGTGCGTGTGTGTGTGTGTGTTTGTGTGTGTGTTTGCGTTTGTGTGTGTGTGCTTGTGTGTGTGTGTGTGTGTGTGTGTGTGTGCATGTATGTGTGTGTGTGTAAAAACATAGACATACAACATGCACATATACATTATCATTTTTTCTTCCTTTGATATTAGCAAGATAACAAACACCTGCTGGGTAACAAGACGCCTAGGCCAGGAATTGCTGTGTAATATTATTGTCCCATACAGCGTCTGGCCCAGTGGAGATATTATACTTGGCTCAAATAATATCAGAGAGAAGAAAAGCTTTCCAGTATATAGAATACAAGGACAAGAACTTATGTAGAATGCGAGCCATATTGTTTCATATTTTTTTCTTGATTTTATATATGCTAGATTCTTCTGGGAATTCTTTCAAGGAAGTCACTAACTTTTTATGAAACCTAGTGCTTGTCACAACTGATATTTTTTCTATCTTCAGGAGCCACATCCTGCTTATTTCAATTTCTGACCGGCACTAGGAGGAAACACAAATTCATGAAGTGTTCCATATTTTTCAATGAGGGTACTCCAGCATGACTGCAGCTTTAAAGTTGAAACATGTTAAAGAGTTAAAGAGTTTATATTTGGCCAATTTATCATAATCCTCGGCAGATGCATTTTTGTCAGATGATATTGTAATATCTATAAATATGAAGGTCTCATTTTTGGTATTTTTAATGACAATATTTCGGCAATTGGCATTAATTGTGTAATTAGTGTATACTGTAATATCCTGACCAAAGGATAGTGATGTTGTTAATTTCAACTTTTGGTTTAGGTTGGTGTTCATACCAACTTTTTGTGATATCTATTCTTATCTTGGGACCAAAGTAATACAGTCTTGCTTCTGTTATTGTGTAGGCATAGCTGTTGCAGTCATCTTCATCATCGTCATCATCATCGTCATCATCATCATCATCGTCATCATTTAACATCTGTTTCCAATGCTGGCATCGGCTGGATGGTTTGACAGGAGCTGGCAAGGCTACGAACCATATCCGACTCCATTCTCTGTTCTGGCATGGCTTTCCACAACTGGATGTCCTTCCTAACACCAATCACTATTATTATTATTATTATTATTATTATTATTATTATTATTATTATTATTATTATTATCATTATTATTATTATCATTATTATTATTATTATTGAATGAGAGAGCAGTGCATGCCATCAAAGTGACACTGGGGTACAAATATATGAAGCCCAGTATACCCTTCATGACTACCCGCCTGATAAGTGTACACCAGGCACATGCATCACAATCATTTGTGTGTGATAAAGTGATCTCATATCAAGATAAACAGCACATGACCTTGCAGGTGGGGCCCAGTTAGAATTTTCTTCAGGTTGAGTAGCCCATCCTGCTCAAAAGGTCCCTGAATAAAGGTTGTTTAAGGATACTGAATGAAACACCCATGTTTCCAGAGGTGAATTATCCAAACTCCTCTCAACACATGGCTATGATGCTCCCCAACTACTTCTGCTCATGATCAGAGATGCACATATCATCAGCCACTAAAGCCCTATACAAAGAGATTTGATTGGTTGCTGAAAAAAATGTTAGAAATCGCATCATCCATTCATGTATTGATTGCTGTGCATAGAACATGTAATATATTCATCTATCTGCATGCAAATAATCTTTCATGTCTTCAAGACGACATCTATAAAACACATGTAACAAAGGAAGCAGCTCCCTCATAGATAAAGTTCTGAGTTGCTGAATAAGCAATTTCTTGAAAATAAGACTATTAGGGTATGATAGAACAAATCCTTTATGTAGGAGATGAAATACTTTTAGCCAGTTGGCAGCTGAAAATTCCACAATAAATGTCAATAGAAGTGTCTGCAGGAATTCACGTATTCTAATTTTTTTTTTGAAATCTGTACTAGGATGATATATTTCGGCAAGAGAAAGAAATCACACATTCTGGAGCCATTAATGTAAAGGGAAGTGTGTTTCTAACAAACCAATTGAGCTTATAATTTTCAATATCATCATTCCTCAAACTCTAGATAAATTTGGTGAGAGAAGTAGTTATGGTATCTTTTTGAGTATTTGAATGTATACATATATCATCATCATCATCATTGTTTAACACCTGCTTTCTATGCTGGCATGGGTTGTACTGTTTGACATGGAGCTGGCTAGCAGAAAAGCCGTCTAAATTCCAACTGTCTGTTGTGGTATGGTTTCTACAGCTGGATGCCCTTCCTAACACCAACCACTTAGCAGAGTGTGCTGGGTGCCTTTTACGTACCATTAGCCCAGGTACTTTTTAAGTGGCACCAGCACCTGAAAGAACAAGCTTGTATGTGTGGAAGACAGTGATTCTACTTAGTTTGACGTGTCTTATCAAGTACAGAAAGATGTCACATCTGCTGGTCCCTTGTTATTTCTTCAGTGAGGCCCCGTGTCCGAAGATCCTTTCTTACCACATCGTCCCACGTCTTCCTGAGACTACCCTCTCCACTGGTACCCTTCACAATTAGAGCTCAGTACTTCTTTACGCAGGTGTTCTCATCCATATACTGCATGAATTTTTCAAAGACATTTTCAGTAAGCCTTATATAGCTCTTTGTAGTACTTATCCTCTGCAAGACTGACTCTAATTCAATAAATCAATACCTCAAAAAAACACCATCGACATGGCAAGTATTGTCTTTGAAACAATTACTCAGAGAAGAGTTTTGCATGTTCACACAGGAACAGTCTCTTCTGTTTATTCTAGTTATAAAGCAATGAACATTTTCATGCAACTGTAGCTCACTTTGAGGCTATTTTCTTTTTCTATAACTGTCTTATGATATCTGCTAATGGAGAAAATGTTTATTCATAAAATTTAAGCAAGACCTGACAACATTAGAATGAACATTTAACCTTTAGACGAGTGAACCCCATATTTTATTTCACATTTCAGTGTTTATGATCCTCAATGTCATTCTCAGTGCAATGTATACAGTTTTCAAAACTATTGTCTTTTAATGCATCATTGCATGGTTAAAATATAAAATATTCTTCATCTGACAATACAATGCATTATTAAAGCATTCCTCATCTGAGAATAAGATGGATTTATACTTACAAACGTCATAAACCCTTGGGCATTCATATTACTTTGCCAAATTTAATGCTTATTCATTTACATTATCATCATTTAACGCCCATTTTCTATGCTGACATGGGTTGGACAGTTTGACAGGGGCTGACCAACCAGAGAGCTGCACCATGCTCCAATTCTCTGTTTTGGCATGGTCTCAATGGTTGGATGCCATTCCTGACACCAACCACTTTGCAGAATGCTCTGGGTGTTTTTTTACATGGCACCAGCACTAGTGCTATTATGTGGCACCAACATGGGTGTTACATAAATGGGACACCTGCATAGGTAGAACTAGTGCAAGTGCATTTTATGAGGCACCCACACAGGTACTTTATGCATGACACCAGTATGGTGCTTTTTGTAAGATACAGAAATGGATTCTTTTTACAAGGCACCAGCATCTGTGAGCTCACAAGAGAGAGAGAATGGGAGGCATGGCTGTAAAAGACATGCTTGTATTTATGGATTGTTTTGAATTAATCAAGCTTCAAAATTTTGATATGCTCTCTCTCTTTTACTCTTTTACTTGCTTCAGTCGTTTAACTGCGGCCATGCTGGAGCACTGCCTTTAGTCGAGCAAATCGACCCCAGAACTTATTCTTTGGAAGCCTAGTACTTATTCTATCGGTCTCTTTTGCCGACGAACCACTAAGTTATGAGGACGTAAACACCCCGGCATTGGTTGACAAGCAATGTTGGGGGGGGGGGGGACAAACACAGACACAAACATATACACACACATACATACACACACACACACACACACTCACATACACACACACACACACACACACACATATATATATATATATATACACACACACATATACGATGAGCTTCTTTCAGTTTCCGTCTACCAAATCCACTCGCAAGGCTTTGGTCGGCCCGAGGCTATAGTAGAAGACACTTGCCCAAGGTGCCACGCATGATTGTTTATTTTCAGAATGACATAGTAGGATAGGTGTGAGAAGCTAGTTTGGGATTGAATCAAATCGAATATTTGGGTTGAATATGGCTGGTTTAAATACTGAAGTGTTAAGAAAGCATTTTCTTAGGGTTATTGGGATATGTTTGCAATTTATACAAATGAATGAATATTTCTCATTAGTTTTACTCTAAGAACAGCATTTAGCAGCTGTGCCTAAATCTAAAGATAAATCTAAGAAATTAACTATGTTTAAATTTATATTTACTGTGATCATTGAATGTAACTCCTTGAATATGCTAATAAACTTCATCTTGATAATATCTGTATCTATGATGTAAACCATTCATCCTTTGCAAACTGATTAATCCATCCTGATGATAAGAACATTACCTTTTTCAAAGTAAACATAATCTATACAGTCCTATTAATTCACCAACTTCAATCTAATTGTATGATCCCTAGACTAAATCAGATAATTTTCTGACCATTACATTTAGCAACAAACAAATTATGGTAATACAACAAATGTTTCTTTGGAAGCTTAATAATATTTATATCAATATCACTTATTAGAATAACACCTTTACAGAGCTATACACCATTTTGAGCGTGGCCGTTGCCAGTACCGCCTGACTGGCCTTTGTGCCGGTGGCACGTAAAAGCACCCACTACACTCTCTGAGTGGTTGGCGTTAGGAAGAGCATCCAGCTGTAGAAACTCTGCCAAATCAGATTGGAGCCTGGTGTTGCCATCCGGTTTCACCAGTCCTCAGTCAAATCGTCCAACCCATGCTAGCATGGAAAGCGGACGTTAAACGATGATGATAATGATGATGATGTAATTGTATTCTACATTCATTAATTTCATCTTTCAGTAGCAATGTCATTATGTCATTACACCTACTGATATAGGCGTTACATGAAAAAAATTAAACTTCACAGCACTAGTGTAGCTAGAGTGTGTGCTGCCAGGGGCAACCCTTCCACTTGCCACCCCTGGACCCCACAAAAGACACATATTGCTTACAGCAGTAGCCTACAACAAGATGAAAAGTGCCCCTACCACATACCCCTAGCTATGCTAGTGCTTCACAGGATTGTCCAGTGTCAAGAGGTTATTGACGTTAAGGTTTGCTTTGGTTCTTCAGATTTCAGCGGTCACACATCACGAGAGATTGAGCAGACAGTTCGAAAACACAGAAGGTTGGTTAAATAAAGTAATGACTCCAGAAAGTTCTTCCAAGGTCATGCAATTAAAAGAAGAACAAATTTGACTTTTATTGTAAAAGTGAACTAAAGAATTAAAAAATTGTTAAAAAGGTGCCAGTTTTGAAAAATGTGCTTTGGTGAGGAAGCAGTCATTCCCCTTGCTTCCCTATCAGGTATACCATTGCCACCTACCCTGGGTAGCATAATAGGGTAGCCATGTATCTTCTCTGTAGAAAGACACCTGCACATGTCCATCTATCATAACTATAGTCACTCAACACCTGGTGTCAAACCACCCTCTTTTTTTCAAATACTCCTCCCTACCATTTAGTCAAGTGGGCTTTTGCTTCTTCCTGTTTTTTGCTTCCTGTCTTACAAGTTACTTAGCAAATTCACAAGTGCCAGTGACATGAAAAAGCACCTGTACACTCTATAAAGTGGCTGGTATTAGGAAGAGCATCCAGTTTTGGAAACCATTCCAAAGCTGACATTGGAGCTCAACACAGTCCAGTGGCTTGCTGGATCCTGTCAAATCACCTAACCTATGCCAGCATGGAAAAATGGGTGTTAAATGATGATGATAGTAACGATGAAAATACCTTGCTTATTTGTCATGAGATCCATGTTTGATTCGTGTGTATCCAATAAAATCTTCTGCAATTTGTTTCGAATCTCCAATTTCTCTATTCTTATTGTCAATAAAATAATCAAAGGATAAGTTTCATTTTGATTTCCTCTATGTATTTATTTATTCACTTTATCAACAGAAGCAAACGCAAGGCATCCACACCACTGATGTGAAATGATCACAAGGTTGAGAGGCTACAACAACCGTGCATCCTCACAAGTCTTCTACTGTAATTCCATTCACATCTTGGATGTATTAAGAGGATGTATTTCATCTCCAGTGCTTGATTAGTACTTTATTCTATCAATCAGATAATGTTCAAAAGGTGAAATTCACCTTTGTGAGATTTGAACTCAGAGTGTAAAGATTGTGAAGGTTGTGATTACATACTGCAAGGCATTTTGCCCCATGGCGAACAATTCAATAAACATCTTCAGTGAAGTGGAATGAAAGAAAATTGCAAAGAAAATCAAACTTAAGTTACAAAAGTTTTTGAAATGCGCAAGAGAGATAAAAGTAACCACCAGCAAGCGTCCAAAATATTTATAGGACAAACAAATCAGCCCCAAAGGCCTGTAAAATCTGGTCAATAATGACTTTTAGTAAGTAGAGTAGGGCTATATCACTGACCATAGATGTGCAATTAAACATTTTTACACTTTATAGGCACAGGCGTGGGTGTGTGGTGAGGATCTTACTTCCCAACCACTTGGTTCTGGTTTTAACTCTACCC